>NW_026008213.1:56054-65784 GCF_001458135.2 Marmota marmota marmota | reverse complement strand
AGTTAGGGTTGTGTTAATGTTAGTGTTTGGTTTAGGTTCAGTTTAGAGTTAGTGTTTGGGTTATGGTTAGTTTTAGTGTTAGGGTTAGGTTTAGGGATAGTGTTAGGTTTAGGTTAGGGTTCGGGTAAGGGTTAGGGTTACAGTTAGTGTTAGGGTTAGATTAGTGATAGGGTTAGTGTTAGTGTTAATTTTAGGGTTTGGGTTAGGGATAGTGTTAGGTTTAGGGTTAATTTGAGTGTTAGTGTTAGAGTTAGGGTTAGGGGTAGTGTTATGGTTAGGTTTAGGATTAGGGTTAGGATTAGTATTAGGTTTATGATTACGGTTAGTGTCAGGATTAGGGTTAGTGTTAGTGTTAGTCTTAGGTTAAGGGTTAGCATTAGGGTTAGTGTTAGGCTTAGAGTTTGGGTTAGGGTTAAGTTTAGGGATAGGGTTAGTGTTAGGGTTAGGATTATGATTTGGGTTATGGTTAGGGTAAGGGTTAAAATTAGGATTAGGGTTAGGGTTTGTGTTAGGGTTATGGTTAGGGTTATGGTAGGATTAGGTTTAAAATTAGGGTTAGGTTTAGGGATATGGTTAGGGTTAATGTTAGGTTTAGCCTTAGGGTTATGGTTGGGTTTAGTGATAGGGTTAGGGTTGGGGTTAGAATTAATGTTAGGGTTAGTGTTAGTGTTACGTCAGGGGTAGGAGTACGGTTAGATTAGGTTTAGTTTTTTCATTTGGATTAGGATTTGTGTTCAGGTTAAAAACTGAGTTAGAATTAAGGTTACGGTTAGTGTTAGGATTAGTATTAGGGATAGGGTTGGGGTTAGGGTTCGTGTTAGAATAAGGGTTAGGGTTAGGATTACTGTTTGGGTTAGGATTAGAGATAGGTTTGGGTTACTGCTAGGTTTAGCATTAGTGTTAATGTTAGTGTTAGGCTTAGATTAGAGTTAGGGTTAGGGTTAGGTTAAAATTGGGTTAGTTTTAGGACTATGATTAGTGTTAAGTTAGTTTTAGTTTTAGGGCTAGGGTTAGGATTAGATTAGGGGAAAATTTGGGTTAGGGTTAGTGGTAGATTTAGGATTAGTCTTAGGTTTAAGTTTAGGGTTAGTTTTAGATTTAGGGTTAGAGTTAGTGATAGATTAGGGTTAGGGTTAAGGTGTTTGGTTGAGGTTTAGGGTTAGGGTTAGGGTTAGGGTTATGGGTAGTGTTAGTGTTAGGGTGAGAGTTCCTGTTAGGGTTAGTGTTAGGGTTAATGTTATGGTTACTTTTAAATTTAGGGTTTTGTTAGGGTTAGTATTAGTGTTTTGGTTAGGTTTAGTGTTAGGGTTAGTGTTGTTGGGGTAAAGGTTAATTTAGTGTTAGTGTTAGGGTTAGGGATAGGGTTAGGATTAGTGTTAGGGTTAGGGTTTTCATTAAGTTTAGTGTTTAGTGTTAGGGTTAGTATGAGAGTTTTGGTTAGGTTTAGGTTCAGGGTTAGTGTTAGGGTTAGGGTTAGGTTTAGGGTAGGGTTACGGTTAATGTTGCGGTTAGGGATAGTTGTAGAATTAGGGTAGAAGGTCAAGTTAGGTTTAGGGTTAGGGTTAGTGTTAGGGATAGGGTTAGCATTAGGGTTAGTTTTAAGCTACTATTAGTGTTTTGGTTACGTTTAGGGTTAGGGTTATTATTAGTTTTATGGTTAGGGTTAGTTTTATGTTAGGTTAAAGATTAGGGTTAGTGTTAGGTTTAGGGTTAGGTTGAGTGTTAGGGTTAAGGTAAGGATTAGGGCTAGGGTTAGGGTTTGAAAAGAGTTAGTGTTATTGTTAGGGTTAGGTTTAAGATTAGATTTAGGGTTAGGATTAGTTTTAGTGTTAGGGTTGTGTTAGGGTTTGTGTTATGGTTAGGGTTAAGTTTATGGTTAGGATTATGGTTAGTGTCAGGTTTAGAGTCAGGTTTAGTTTTAATGTAAGTGTTAGGGTTAAGATTAGTATTATAGTTTGGATTATGGTTAGGTTTAGGGTTAGGATAATGGTTAGTGTTAGGTTTCAGGTTAGGGTTAGGGGTAGGTGTAGTATTAGGTTCAGGTTTAGGGTTAGGTTTAAGGTTAGGCTTAGGTTTAGGGTAAGGTTAGGTTTACTGTTAGGGTTAGGTTAGAGTTTGTGGTAGAGTTAGGTTTAGGGTTAGTGTAAGGTTTAGGGTTAGGATAAGGGATAGTGTTAGTTTTAAGGTTAGAGTTAGATTTGGAATTAAGTTTAGGGTTAGTGTTATGGTTAGAGTAAGTGTTGGTTTTAGGATTAGGGTTCGTGTTATGTTAGTGTTGGGATTAGGGTTAGTTTAGGGTTAAAGTTTGTGTTATGGTTAGGGTTAGGTTGGGGTTAGTGTTAGTGTTAGTGTTAGTGTTAGGGTTATGGTTAGTGTTAGTGTAAAGGTTAAGATTAATGTAAGATTTACCATTAGGGTGAAGGTTATGATTAGATTTATTGTTACTGTTAGGGTTAGAATTAGGATGAGTGTTAGGATTAGGGTTAGGGTTAGGGTTAGGGTTAAGGTTACTGCTATTTTTAGGGTTAGTGTTATGGTTAGGGTTAGTGTTATGATTATGATTAGGGTTATAGTTACGTTTAGGCTTAGGGTTAGGTTAGGGTAATGATTAGGGTTAGGGTTAGTGTTAGAGTTAGGGTTAGGTTTGGGGTTAGGGTTAGTGTTAGGGATAGGATTATGATTAGGTTTACTTAGGGTTAGGGTTAGGTTTATGATTCGTGTTAGGGTTAGTGTAAGTTTTAGGTTTAGGTTTAGGCTTAGGCTTAGTTCTAGTTTAGGGTTAGAGTTAGGGTTAGAATTAAGGTTAAAGTTAGTGTTAGGGTTAGGTTTAGTGTTAGTGTTCATATTTGATTAGGGTTAAGGTAAGGTTTAGGGTTAGGTTTAGGGTTATGATTACAGTTAGTATTACTGTTAGAGTTAGGGTTAGGTTGAGAGTTAGGTTTACAGTTAAGTATTAGGGTAAAGTTTAGCGTTATGTTTAGTGTTACTGTAATGGTTAGGGTTATGGTTATGATTAAGGATAGGGTTAGGTTCAGTTTTAGGGTTAGGGTTAGGTTCGAATTAGAGTTAGGGTTTGGGTTAGTGTTAGAATTAGGATTAGAAGTGGGTTTATTATTTGTGTTATGGTTAGGGTTAGGGTTACTTAGACTTTGGGTTAAGGTTAGGGTTCGTGTTAGGGTAGGGTTAGGGTTAGCGTTAGGTTAGGGTTAGGTTAAGGTTCGTGTTAGCATTAGGGTTAGGGTTAGGGTTATCATTAGTGTTACGGTTAGGATGAGGGTTCGGGTTAGGATTATGATTAGGGTTAGTGTTTGGGTTAAGGTTAGATTTAGGGTTAGGCCTATTGTTAGTGTTAGGCTTGGGGTTAGGGTTAGGGTTAGGAATAGTGTTAGGGTTAGGAATAGGTTTAGAGTTAGTGTTAGGGTTAGGGTTAAGGATAGGGTTAGTGTTATATTTTGTGTTCAGTTTAGGGTTAGTGTTATGGTTAGTTTTAGGGTTAGGTTTAGTTTTAATATATGAGTTAGGGTTAGGTTTAGGGTATGAGTAAGTGTTAAGTTTAGGATTAGGGTTCAGGTTAGGGTTATGATTAGTGTTAGGGTTAGGATTATGTTTTGTGTTAGGGTTAGGGTTAGGTTTAGGGTTTGTGTTATGGTTAGTATTAGGGTTATTCTTAGGGTTAAGTTTAGGTTTGAGGTTAGTGTTAGGGTTAGGGTTAGGTTTAGGCTTAGAGTTAGGGTTAGTGTTATATTTAGGGTTAGGTTTAAGCTTAAGTTTAGAAATGGAGTTAGGGTTAGTGTCAGGGATAAGGTTAGGTTTAGGGTTACTCTTAGGGTTAGTGTTAGTGTTAAGTTTACAGTTAGGATTCATTTTAGATTTAGGTTTAGGGTTTGTTTTAGGGTTATATTGAGGGTTACAGTGAGGGTTAGGGTTAGAATTATGGTTAGAGTTAGTATTAGAAATAGTGTTTGTGTAAGGGTTAGTGTTGCGTTTAGGCTTAATGTTAAGTTTAAGGTTCGGGTTAGGGTTTGGGTTAGGGTAAGGGTGAGTTTTAAGGTTAGTGTTAGGCTTAGGGTTATGGTTAGGATTATGCTTATGGTAAAGATTAGATTTAGGTTTAGTGTTAGGGTTAGGGTTAGGGATAGGTTACTGTAGGCGTTACAGTTAGGGTTAGTGTTAGGGATAGGATTAGGTTTAGGTTTAGATTTAGTGTTAGGTTTAGGGTTAGGGTTAGTTTTAGGGTCAGATTTATGGTTCGTGTAAAGTTAAGGGTTAGTAGTGTTAAGGTTAGGGATAGTGTTAGGGTTATGGTTAGTGTTAGGTTAGTGTTAGGTTTAAGGTTTGTTTAAGGGTTAGGGTTAGGGTTATGATTGTGTTTAGTGTTAGGGTTCGCGTTAGCATTAGGGTTAGCGTTAGTGTTAGGGTTAGAGTTATGTTTTCGGTTATGTTTAGTGTTAGTTTTGGGGTTAGGGTTAGGTTGAGGTTTAGGGTTAGTTTTAGGTTTAGGGCTAGGGTTAGGTGTAGGGTATAGTTTTACCAATAGTGTTAATGTTATGATTAGGATTAGTGTAAGGTTTAGTGTTAGGGATATGATTAGGGTGAGTTTTAGGGTTAGGGTTAGTGTTATTGTTCGGGTTAGAGTTACGGTCAGTTTTAGAGTCAGGGTTAGTGATTGGGTTAGTGTAAGGATTGGTGTTATGGTGAAGGATATGGTTTGTGTTAGGGTAAGGTTTAGGGTTAGTGTTTGTGTTAGGCTTAGAGATATGGTAAGGTTTAAGGTTATGGTTAGGATTAGGGTTAGAGTGAGGCTTAGGGTTATGTTTATACTTAGGGTTAGGATTATGCGTAGGTTAGGGTTATGCATAGGCTAGGGTTAGTGTTAGGGCTAGGGATAGGTTTAAGTTTAGGGTTAGTGTTAGGTTTCGAGTTAGAGATTGCGTTGGGATTAGTGATAGGTTTGGGTTTGGGATTACAGTTAGTGTTAGGATTAAGGTTCGGTTGAGCATTAGGGTTAGTGTTAAGTTTAGGGTTAGGGTTTGTGTTAGGGGTATCGTTTGGGTTAGGGTTAGGTTTACACTAGGCGTATGATTAGGGTTAAAATTAGGTTTATTGTTAGGGTTATGGTAAGGTTTATGGTTAGTCTTAGGGTTAGGGTTAGGGTTAGGTTTTGTGTTAGGGTTAGATTTGTGTTTAGGGTTTTTGTTAGAGTTAGTGTTATGGTAAATGTTCATGGTAGGGTTAGGTTTAGGGTTAGTGTTAAGTATAGTTTTAGGTTTAGGGTTACTTTAAGGGTTAGGATTCGGGTCCCTGTTAGTGTTAGGGTTAGGGTTAAATTTAGGGTTAGGTTTAGTGTTAGGTTTATGTTTAGGGTTAGGATTAGGAATAGAGTTGGCATTAGGGATAGGTTTAGGGTTAGTGTTTGTATTAGGGTTAAAAGTAGGCATAGTGTTAAGTTTAGGGTTAGGGTTAGGGTTAGGTTAGCATTATGGTTAGTATTAGGGTTAGAAAATGTGTTAGGGTTAGGGTTAGTATTAGGGTTAATTTTAGGGTTACGGTCAGTGTTACCATTAGGCTTAGGTTTAGGGTTAATGTTAGTGTTAGGAATAGTTTTAAGGTTAGTGTTAGGTTTAGGGTTAAGTTTAGGCTTAGGGTTAGTGATAGGGTTAGGGTTAGTGTTAGTGTTAGGTTTAGGGTTAGTGTTAGGTTTAGGTAAGTGTTAGGGTTAGGGTTATGTTAGGGTTAGGTTAGGGTTAGGGTTAGGGTTAGGGCAGGGTTAGAATTAGGGTTAGGGTTAGTTTTAGGGTAAGTGTTAGGGTTCAGTTTAGGTTTAGGTTTAGTGTTAGGGTTAGGGTTACGTTTAGGGTTAGTGTTAGGGTTAGGGTTACGTTTAGGGTTAGTGTTAGGCTTAGTGATAGTGTTACAGTTAGAGTTAGGGTTAAGTTTAGGATTAGTGTTTGGGTAAGGGTTAGAGTTATTTTAGGATTAGTGTTAGTGTTACACTTAGGTTTAGTGTTAGTGTTAGGTTGTTTAGTGTTAGGGTTAGGTTTAGGTTTAGGGTTAGGTTAAGGATAAGTTTTAAAGGTAGGTAAAGGGTAAGGTTTATGGTTAGTGTTATGGTTATAAGGATTAGGGATTGGGTTAGGGTTAGGTTTATGGTTAGTGTTAGGTTAGTGTTATGGTTACAGTTAGAGTTAGTGTTAGGGTAGGGTTAATATTAGGGTTAGGGGTAGGGTTAAGGTTAAGTTAGGGTTAGAGTTATGGCTCATGTTAGGGTTAAGATTAGAGATAATATTAGGTTTAAGTTAGGGTTAGAGTTAGGGTTACTGTTAGTTTTAGTGTTAGGGTTAGGATGAGAGAGTAAGGTTTCGGGTTAAGGTTAGGGTTATTGTTAGCTTTAGTGTTAATGTTAGGATTGGGTAAGGGTCAGGGTTATGTTTAGGGTTAGGGTTGGAATTAGGGTTAGGTTTCGAGTTAGAGTTAGGGTTAATTTTAGGTATAGGGTTAGTGTTAGTATTAGTGATATGGTTAGTTCAGGTTTAGGATTATGTTTTGTGTTAGGGTTAGGGTTAGGGTTAGGGTTAGGATATGGCTTAGGTTTAGAGTTAGTGATAGGGTGAGGGTTAGGGTTAGTGTTAGTGTTAGGGTTAGGGTTAGGGTTAGGTTAGTGTAAAGGTTAATGTTAGGGTTAGTATTAGGGTAAGGGTTAGGTTTCCTGTTAGCATTAGGGTTAGGTTTACTGTTAGGTTTAGGTTTAGGTTTAGGGTTACTGTTAGGTTTAGGGATAGGGATAGTGTTAGGGTTAGAAATAGGTTTGGTGTTAGTGTTAGGGTTAGGCCTGGTGTTAGGGTTAGAGTTAGTGTTAGGTTTATGTTTAGGGTTAGTTTTAGGTTTAGGGTTAGGTTTATGGTAACTTTTAGGATTAGTGTAAGGGTTAGGGTTAGGATTAGTTTTAGTGATAGGTTTAGGTATCGTGTTAGTGTTAGGGTTAGTGTTAGGGATAGAATTAGATTTTTGGTTAGCTTTAGTGTTAGTGTTAGTTTTAGGGTTAGGGTTAGGGATAGTTTTATGGTTAGGTTTGGTTTAGAGTGAGGCTTAGGTTTAGTTTTAGGGTTATGGTTAGGGTTAGGTTTAGTGTTAGAGTTAGAATAGTGGTAGGGTTAGAGATAGGTTTAGGGCTAGGGCTAGTGCTAGGGTTAGTGTTAGTGTTACTTTTAGGGTTAGGGTTATTATTAGGGTTAGTTTTAGAGTTTAAATTAGAGTTATGGTTAGAGTTAGTTTTAGGGTTATGGTTAGAATTAGGGTTTGGATTAGGTTCAGGGGTAGTTTTAGAGTTAGGTTTAGGTTTATGGTTAGTGTTAATATTAGTGTTATGTTCAGGGATATGTTTTGTGTTATGGTAAGGGTTAAGTTTACGGTTTATGTTAGGGTTAGTGATGGGTTTAGGCTTAGGTTTAAAGTTAGGATTAGAGTTAGAATGAAAACTAGGATTAGGTTTAGAGTTAGATTTAGAGTTATGGATAGGATAGGTTAGTGTTAGTGTTATGGTAAGAGTTAGGGTTGGGGTTTTTGTTAGGGTAAGGGTTAGTCTGAGGGTTAGGGTTAGGGTTAGGTTTAGGGTATGTGTTAGTGTTAGTGTTAGGGTTAAAATTAGTGATAGTTTTAGGTTTAGGAATATGTTTAGGGTAACTTTTAGGGTTAGGGTTAGGGCTACAATTAGTGTTATGGTAGGGTTAGGGTTTAGTTAATGTTAGGGTTGGTTTAGGGTTAGGTAGAGGATTAAGGTTTATTTTGGGGATAGGGTTAGTATTAGGGTTCAGGTTAGGGTTAGGGTTAGTTTTAGAATTAGCGATATGTTTCGGCTTAGGGTTAGTTTTAAGTTAGAGTTAGGGTAAGAATTATGGTTTGTGTTAGGGTAAGGTTTAGGTTTAGGTTTTCTCTAAGGGTTAGGGTTAAAAGTTAGGTTTAGTGTTGGTGTTAGGGTTAGGGTTAGTGTTACGTTTAAGGTTATGGTTAGGTTTAGGATTAGTGTTTGGGTTAGTGTTATATTTAGGTTTAGGGTTAGTGTGAGGGTTAGAGTTAGAGTTAGTGTTACAGTTAAGGTTACGGTTAGGAAGAGGGTTACAGTGCGGCATAAACTTAGGGTTAGGATTACTTTTATGGTTATGGGCAGGATAGGTATGGGGTTAGGGTTAGGGTTACTGTTACTGTTAGTGTTAGAGTTCGTGACAGGTTTAGTGTTGGGTTTAGGGTTAGTGTTAGATTAGGGTTAGGGTTAGTATTAGGGTTAGTGTTTGTTTTGGGTTACAGTATTAGGGTTAGTGTTAGGTTAGGGTTAGAGTTATGTTTTACTATAGGGTTTTTGTTAGGATTATGGTTAGGGTTAGGTTTAGCATAATGTTAGGTTTAGGGTTAGAATTAGGGTTAGGGTTAGTGTTAGGATTAGTGTTAGGGTTAGGGTTAGATTTAGAGTTGGGTTTACGTTTAGTGTTAGGGTTATGGTTAGTTTTAAGGTTAGTGTTAGGATTAGGGTTAGGGTTAGTGTTAGGGTTAGGTTTAGGGTTAGGATTAGGATTAATGCTAGGTTTATGATTAGGTTTAGGATTCATGTTAGGATTAGGTTAGGGTTAGTGTTAGTGTTAGGTTTAGGGTTAAGGTTTGTATTAGGGTTAGGATTAGGTTTATGGTTAAGTATAGGTTTAGGGTTAGGGTGAGTGTAAGGGTTAGGGATAGGGTTACGGTGATGCTTAGAGTCGGTGTTAAGGTTATAGTTAGGGTTAGAAGTAGTGTTAGTGTTAGGTTTAGGGTTAGGGTTAGTGTTAGGTTTAAAATTAGGGTTAGGGTTAGGGTTAGTTTTAGGTTTAAGGTTAGGTTTTGTGTTAGGGTAAGGTTTAGGTTTTGGGTTAGGTTTACAATTACAATTTGTGTTGTGTTAGCTTTAGGGTTATGGTTATGGTTAGTGTTAGGGATAAGGTTAGGGTTAGGGTTAGGTATAGTGTTAGGTTTTTGGTTAGGTTTAGGGTTAGTGTTAGGGTTAGGATTAGTGTTAGTTTTAGGGTTAAGGTTAGACTTATGGTTAGTGTTACTGTTAAGTTTAGATTTAGGGGTAGGTTTAGGGTTCATGTTAGGGTTAAGGTTATGGTTAGGATTAGGGTTAGGGTTAGGGTTAGTGTTAGGGTTAGGGTTAGGGTTATGTTTTGGGTTAGGGATATGCTTAGGGTTAGGTTTAGTGTTAGTGTAAGGGTTAGGGTTAATGTTAGGATTTGAGTTAGGTTTAGAGTTATTGTTAATGTTATGGTTAGTGATAGTATTTGTGTTAGGGTTAGGGTTAGGGATAGTCTTAGGATTTGTTTTAGGGTATGGTTAGTGTTAGGGATAGGTTTAGGATTAGGGTTAGTGTTATAGATAGGATAAGGGTTTGGGTTAGGGTTTGAATAAGAATTAAGGTTAGTGTTACATTAGGGTTAGGTGAGGTTTAGGGTTATTGTTAGGGTTAGGGTTAGGGTTGGGGTTTGCGTTATGGTTAAGGTTAGGATAAGGTTAGTGTTTGTTTTAGGTTTTGTGTTAGTGTTAGGATAGGGTTAGGGTTACTGTGAAGTTTAGTGTTAGGGTTCAGTTCGGGTTAGGGTTAGGGTTTGGGTTCGTGTTAGGTTAGGATTAGGGTTAGTGTTAGGTTTAGGATTATGGTGAGGTTTAGAGTTAGGGTTAGGGTTATTGTTAGTGTTAGGTTAGATTTATG
>NW_026008213.1:40612-50393 GCF_001458135.2 Marmota marmota marmota | reverse complement strand
ATAGGGTTAATGTTAGGGTTAGGGTAATGGTTTGGGTTAGGTTTAGGGTTATGGTTAGTGTTAGGGCTAGGGTTATGATTAGGATTAGCGTTAGGTTTAGGGTTAATATTAGTGTTTAATTTTGTGTTAGATTTTGTGTTAGGGTTAGTGTTAGGGTTAGGATTAGGTTGAGAATTAGGGTTAGTGTTAGGGTTAGGGTTAGTGATAAGTTTAGGTTTAGTGTTAGGGTGAGGGTTAGATTTAGCTGAGTGCTAGGGTTAGGGTTAGGGTTAGGTTTAATATTAGTGTTTAGGTCAGGGTTAGGTTTAGGGTTAATTATAGTGTTAGGGTTAGAGATAGGTTTAGATGTAGGGTTAGGGTTAGAGTTAGTGTTATGGGTAGGGTTAGGGTTAGGATTAGTGTCAGTTTGAGGGTTAGGGTTAGAGTTAGTTTTAGGCTAAAAATTAGGGTTAGGATTAGAGTTAGTTTAAGTGTTAGGGTTAAATTTAGGGTTAATTTTAAAGTTAGGGTTAGAGTTAGGCTTAGGGTTAGTATTAGGATGAGTGTTAGGGTTTGAGTTCAAGTTTGTGTTACATTTAGGGTTATGGTTAGAATTAGTGATAGGATTATGCTTTGGGTTATGTTTACTTTTAGGTTTAGGGTGAGGGTTAGTGTTAAGGTTACTGATAAAGCTAAGGTTAGTGTGATGGTTAGTGTTAGGGTTAGTGTTTAGATTAGGCTTAGGGTTACGGTTAGAAATTATGTTAGGTTTAGGGTTAGAGTTAGGGGTAATATTAGGGTTGGGGTTAGTGTTAGGGTTAGGGTTAGATTTAGGGTTAGTGTTATGGTGATGGTTAGGGTTAGTGTTAGGGTTAGGGTTAGGGTTAGGGTTAATATTAATGTCAGGGTTTGGTTTTCAGGTAGGTTTAGGGTTTTGGTTAGGGTTAGGTCTAGGGTTACAGTTAAGATAATGGTTTGGGTTAGTATTAGTGTTAGCGTTAAACTTTGCGTTAGAGTTAGTGATAGGGTTAGTGTTAGGGTTAGGTTTATGGTTATGTTTATGGTTAGGGTTAGTATTAGAGTTAGGTTTAGGGTTCATGTTAGGGTTAGGATTAGCGTGAGTGTTAGGGTTAGGGTTAGATTTAGGTTTGGTGTTACTATTTGGGTTAGGGTTAGGGTTAAAAATACTGTTAGGGTTAGTGATAGGTTTAGAGTTAGTGTTAGGCTTAGGGTTATGTTTAGTGTTATGGTTGTGGTTAGGGTTAGGTTTATGGTTACTGTTAATGTTAGTTTCAGGGTTATGGTTAGTCTTAGCCTATGGATTATGGTTATGGTTAGGGTTAGGATTAGTTTTGGCATTAGGGTTAGGATTAAGGTTAGTTTTAAAGTTAGAGTTGGAATTAGGGTTAGGGTTACTGTTAGGTTTAGAGTTAGGGTTAGGGTTAGGATTTAAGTTAAGGTTAGTTTTAGGGTGAGTATTAAGTTTAGAAGTAGAATTAGGGTTAGGTTTAGGGTTAAGGTTAGGTTTAGTCTTGGTGTTAGAGTTAGGGAAAGGATTAGTGTTAGGGTTAGGTTTAGTGTTAGTGTTATGTTTTGCATTAGGGTTATTGTTAGGTTTAGTTTTAGGGTTAGGTTAGGGTTTAGTTAGGGTTACTGTTAGGGTTACGGTTAGGGTTTGTGAAAGGGTTAGTGTTAGGATTATGTTTAGGTTTAAATTTATGGTTAGGGTTAGAGTTAATGTTATATTTAGGGTTAGGTTTAAGGATATGGTTAGTTTTATGGTTAGTGTTAGGGTTAGGTTTAGGGTTAGAGTTAGGGTTTAATGTTAGTCGTAGTGTTAGGGTTAGTTTTAGGTTTAGTGTTAATGTTAGGGTTAGTGATAGATTTGGTGTTAGTGTTAGGTTTATTGTTAGATTTAGGGTTAGGTTTATTGTTCGGGAAACAGTAAGTTTTAGGGTTAGGTAAGGTTAGTGATTAGGTTTACTGTTAGGTTTCAGGTTAGGGTTATGGTTTGTGTTAGGGTAAGGCTTTGGGTTAAATCTAGGTTTAGGTCTAGTGATAGCGTTAGTGTTAGGGTTTGTGTTATGTTTAAGGTTAGTGTTAGGGTTTGTGTTATGTTTATAGTTAATATTAGGGTTAGGGTTACATTTAGGATTAGGGTTAGGGTTAGGATTAGTGTTAGGGTTAGTGTTAGGTATAGGGTTAGGATTAGGGTTCGTGTTAGGTTTGGGTTAGGGTTTGTGTTAGGGTTAAGTTTAGAATTAGTGTTACTGTTAGGGTTACTGTTAGAATTAGGGTTAGTGTTAGGATTAGTGTTAGTGTTCGAGTTTGCATTAAGGTTAGTTATAGGGTTAGGGTTAGTGTTGGGGTTAGTTTTAGTGTGAGGGTTAGTATTAGGTTTAAGATTATGTTATTGATTGGATTAGGGTTAGGGTTAGGGTTACATTTAGGGATAGTATTAGGGTTAGGGTTCCGGTTTATCTTACAGTTAGGGTTAGGGTTATTGTTAGGATTAGGGTTAATGTTAGGGTTAGTTTCAGGGTTAAAGTTTGTGTTATGTTATGGTTATGGTTAGGGTTAGTGTTAGGGTTAGTGTTTGGTTCAGTAAAGGGTTTTGGGTAAGTGTTAGCATTAGGGTTATGGTTAGGTTTAGTGTAACAAATAGGGATAGGGTTAGACTTAGGTTTAGTGTTAGAGTTAGTGTTATGGTTAGGGTTAGTGTTATGGTAAGGGTTAGGATTTGGGTTATATTAAGTGTTAGGGTTAGTTTAAGAGTTAGGTTTAGTGTTAGGGTTAGGGTTATATTTAGAGTTAGATTTAGGTTTAGGGTTAGTGTTAGGATAAGCTTTAGGATTAGAGTTAGGGTAAGTGTTAGGGTTAGATTTAGAGTTAGGATTAGAGTTAGGGTTAGTGTTAGGGTTAGATTTAGAGTTAGGATTAGAGTTAGGGTTATGGTTAGTTTTAGGGTAAGTGTTAGGGTTAGGGTTAGATTTAGGGGTTGTGTTAGGATTTGATTTAAGTTTAGGGTTAGGGTTATGGATAGGATTAGGGTTAGAATGAGGGTTAGGTTATAGTTAGGGTAAGTGTTAGGGTTACAGTTAAGGTTACTGTTATTGTTAGGTTTAGGTTTAGGGTTAAGGTTAGGTTCAGGGTTAGGATTACATTTAAATTTAGGGTCAGTGATAGGCTTAGGATTGCAGTTAGGGTTAGTGTTAGGGTTAGGGTTATGGTTAGTGTTTGGGTTTGAGTTATGTTTAGGGTTAGTTAACAGGGTTATGATAAGGTTAAGTTTAGAATTATGGTTTGGGCTTATGTGTGTCTGCAGTATATGGTTAGTGTTAGTATTAGGGTTAGGGCACGGTTAGAGTTGGTGTTAGGGTTTTTGCTAAGTTTAGGGTTAGTGTTAGAGTTAGTGTTAGGTAAGGATTGGAATTATAGTTAGGATTAGCATTAGGGTTAGGATTAGTGTTAGTGTTAGGTTAAGGTTATGGTTAGGGTTGGTGTTAGGGTTTGTGTTAGGTTTAGGGTTAGTGTTAGGTTTTGGTTCGATTTAGGGTTAGTGTTAGTGTTAGCATTAGGGGTAGGTTTAGTGTTGGGGTGCAAGTTAGCCTTAGGTTTATGGTTAGTGTTAAGGTTAGGGTTAGGTTTAGGGTTAGTGTTAGGGTTCGGATTATGGTTACATTTAGGTTTAGTGTTAGGGTTAGGTTTATGGTTGGATTTGGGTTTACTTTAAGTGTTAGGTTAGGATTAGAGGTAGGATTAGGGTTAGGGTTAGTGTTAGTGTTAGTGTTAGGTTTGTGTTAGGGTTAGTGTTAGGTTTATTGTTAGAGTTAGGGTTAGGGTTGGGTTAGGGTTAGTGTTAGTGTTAGGGTTTGTCTTAGGGTTAGTGTTAGGGTTATGATTAGATTTAGGCTTAGAGTTAGTGTTAGGGTTAGGGTTAGTGTTCATGTTGTGTTAGAGTTAGGGTTAATTTTAGGGTTAGTATTAGTGTTAGGTTTAGTTTTAGGTTTAGCAATAGTGTAAGTGTTAGGGATAGGTTTACGGTTAGTGTTAGGGTTAGGGTTATGGTTAGGTTTAGGTATAGTGTTAGGTTTAGGAATATGTTTAGGATTAGATTTTAGGGTTAGTATGAGGTTTAGGATTAGTGTTATGATTATGGTTAGGGTTAGGTTTAATGACAGAGTATGGGTTAGGGTTAGGGTTAGTGTTACGGTTAGGATTAGGTTTTGAGTTAGGGTTAGTGTTAGTGCTAAACATTCCATTATATTTAACGTTAGAAGTAGTGTTAGGATATGGTTTATGGTTATGTTTAGTGTTAGGGTTAGGGTTAGGGATAATTTTAGGGTTTGTTTAGGGTTAGGGTGAGAATTAAGTCTATGGTTAGGGTAAGTGTTAGGGTTAGGGTTATGATTCATGTTAGGTTTAGTTTTAGCTTGAGTGTTAGTGTTAGGTTTAGGGTTAGGTTTGGTGTTAGTGTTTGAGTTAGGGTTTATGGTTAGGGTAAAGTATAATGTTAAGGTTAGTGATAAGTTTAGAGTTAGTGTTAGGGTTAAGGTTATGTTTAGTGTCATGGTTAGGGTAAGGGTTAGTGTTAGGGTTAGTGATAGTGTTAGGTTTAAGGTTATGGTTAGTGTTAGCCTAAGGGTTAGAGATAGGGTTAGGGTGAGGATTAGTTTTGTTGTTAGGGTTAGGATTTGGGTTAGTTTTAAAGTTAGAGTTGGATTTAGGGTTAGGGTTAGTGTTAGGTTTAATGTTATGGTTAGGTTTAGGGTTTTTTTAGGGTAAGGGTTAGGATTTAAGTTAAGGTTAGGTTTAGGGTTAGTGTTAGGGTTACAGATAGGATTAGTGTTAGATTTAGGTATTTGGTAAGGGTTAGGATTAGAGTTAGTGTTAGGGTTAAGGTTAGTTTTAGGGTTAGGGTTAGTGTTAGGTTAGTTTTAAGGTTAGGGTTGGTGTTAGGGTTAGGGTTAGTGTTAATGTTAGTGTTTGCATTAGAATTAGTGTTAGGGTTAGTTATATGGTAAGGGTTAAGGTTGGGTTAAGGTTAGTGTTTGGGTTAGAATTTGTGTTAGGGTGAGAGTTAGTGTTAGGTTTAGGTTATTGTTTGAGTTAGGGTTAGCCTTAGGTTTAGGGTTAGGTTTAGTTTAGGTTTAGTGTTACAATTAGGGTTAGTGATGGTGTTAGGGTTAGGGTTAAAATTAGCGATAGGTTTAGTGTTAGGGTTAGGGTTAGTGTTAGTGTTAGGGTTACGGGTAGGGTTAATTTTAAGGTTAGGGTTAGGGTTACCGTAACAGTTACAGTTAGTATTAGGGTTAAGGTTACAATTTGAGTTAGGGTTAGCGTTAGTATTAAGGTTAGGGTTAGGCATAGGCTTAGGGTTAGGTTAGGGTTAGGGTAAGGGTTTCTGTTAGGATTAGATTTAGGGTTAGGTTTAGGTTTAGTGTTAGGTTTTGTGTCAGGTTTAGTGTTAAGGTAAGTTTTAGGTTTAGGGTTAAAATTACGGTCAGGGTTAGGGATAGGCTTAAATTAGGGTTAGGGTTAGTTTTAGGGTTAGGGTCAGGTTTATTGTTAGGGTTAGGGTTTGGGTTCGGGTTAGGGTTAGAGTTATTGTTAGGGTTAACTTTACAGTTAGGTGTAGGGTTAGTGTTAGGGTTAAGGTTTGTGTTTGCGTTAGGGTTAAGGATAGGTTTAGGTTAGGTTTAGTGTTAGGATTGTGGTTAGTGTTTGGTTAGTGTTAGGGTTAGGGTAAGGTTTAGGTTTAGGAATAGGATTAGGGTTAGGTTTAGTGTTATGTTTAGTTTTAGGATTAGGGTTAGTGTTAGGTTTAGCATTTAAGTTAAGGTTAGGTTTAGGGTTAGTGTCAGGGTTCTCTTAGGGTTAGGGTTAGTGTTATGGTTAGGGTTACAGTTAGGATTAAGGTGAGGGTTGGGTTACTGTTAGGGTTAGTGTTAGGATTATGGTTAGGGTTAGGGTTAGTGTTAGTGTTAGGGTTAAAATTAGGATTAGGGTTAGGTTTAAGGTTAGTATTAGTGTTAGGTTTTGCGTTAGGGTTAGTGTTAGGGTTAACATTAGAATTCGGATTAAGGTTAGTGTTATGGTTAGGGTTAGCCTTAGGGTTAGGTTTAGTGTTAGGGTTACGTTTAAGATTAGGTTTAGGGTTAGGGTATTGATATGGTTAGGGTTAGTGTTAGTGTTAGGTTTAGGGTCAGGATTAGGGTTAGTGTTAGATTTAGGGTAAGATTTAAGATTAGGGTTAGGTTTTGTTCTAGGATTAGGGTTAGTTTTTAGGTTAGTGTTAGGGTTAGAGATTAGGATTAGGGTTTTTGTTAGGATTAGATTTAGAATAAGGGATAGGGTTAGAGTTAAGTTTAGTTTTAGTATTATGGTTAGTGTTAGGATAGGGTTAGCGTTAGCTTAAGTTTAGTGTTATAATCAGGGTTAGGTTTGTGTTAGGGTTACTGTTAGTGTTATGGTTAGGATTAGGTTTAGTGTTTGTCTTAGTGTTAGGGTTAGGGTTAGCATTTGTGTTAGGGTTTGGATAGGGTTACTGTTATGGTTTGTATTATGGTTAGAGTCAGGTGTAGGTTTAGGGTTGGGTTAGTTTAAGGGTTAGGGTTAGTGTCAGATTTAGTGTTAAGTTTAGGGTGAGGGTTAGGGTTAAGTTTAGAGTTACAGTTAGTATTAGTGTTAGGGTTAGGTTTAGGGTTAGAGTAAGGGCTAGGTACAGGGTTAGGATTAGGGTTAGAGTTAGGGTTAAGGTGACTGGTAGGGTTAGGGTTAGAATTAGTGTTAGTTTTAGGGTTAGGGTTAGGGTTAGGTTTAGCATTAGGTTAGGTTTAGGATTAGGGTTAGGGTTAAGATAGTGTTAGGTTAAGGTTTATGTTTAGGGTTAGGGTTATGTTAGGTAAGGGTTAGGGTTAGTGTAGGGTTAAGGTTCATTTTCGGGTTACAGTTAGGTTTTGAGTTAGAATTAATGTTCGGGTAAGGGTTAGGGTTAGGGTTAGGATTAGTGATAGGGTAAATGTTATGGTTAGGATTAAGGTTAGAGTGTTAGGTTTAAGATTATTGTTAGGGTTATTGTAAGGGTTAGGGTTAGGTTTAAGTTGAGGGGACGGATTATGGTTAGGGTTAGAGTAACAGTTGGTATTAAAGTTAGAGTTACAGTTAGGTTTAGGGTGAGTGAAAGGGTAAGGGTTATGGTTAGGATTAGGGTTAGTATTATGGTTAGGTTTAGGATTTTGTTTAGAGTTATGGTTAGAGTTATTGTTACATTTATGGTTATGGTTAAGCTTAGATTTTGGATATGGGTTAGGGTTAGGGTTAGGATAGTGTTAGGTTAAGGGTTATGTTGAGGGTTAGGTTTCTGGTTAGGTTAGGGTTAGCGTTAGGGTTAGAGTTAGGGTTTGGGTTAGGTTTAGGGTTAGGGTTAAGGTTCATTTTAGGGTTAGGGTTAGTGTTTATGTTAATGTTAGGTTTATAGTTAGGGTAAATATTAGGGTTAGTGTAAGGGTTAGAGTTAGCTTTAGGGTTAGGGTAAGTGATAGGGTTAGGGTTAGGGTTAAGTTAAGAGTAAGTGTTAAGTTTAGGATTTTTGTTATGTTATTGTAAGGGTTAGGGTTAGATTTAGGGGTAGGGTTAGGGTTAGGATTACGGTTAAGTTTAGTGTTAGGTAAGGGTTAGTGTTAGGATTAGTGTTAGGTTTAGGGTAATGGTTAGAGTTAGTAATAGGGTTAGGGTTGGGAATTGTGTTCGGGTTAGGGTTTTGGATAGGGTTAATGTTAAGGTTACATTTAGGATTCGTGTTACGTTTATGGTTAGGATTACGTTAGGATTAGGGTTGTGTTAGGTTTTGGATTAGGGACTAATTTAGGATTAGGGTTAGGTTTAGTGTTAGTGTTAGGGTTATGGTTAGTGTTAAGGTTAGTTTTAGGGTTAAGGTTAGGTTAAGGTGTAAGTTAGGATAGTATTAGTATTAAGTTAGGGTTTTGTTATGGTTAGTTTTAGGGTTTGGGTTAGGGTTAATGTTAGGGTTAGGATTAGGGTTAGAGTAACTGTTAGGGTAAAGGTTAAGATTAGGGTTAGTGTTAGGGTAGTGTTGGGGTTAGTTTTAAGGTTCAGGTTCGGTTTAGGGTTAGGTTTAGTGCTAGGGTTAGGGTTAGTTTTAAGGTCAATGTTAGTGTTAGGGTTAGGTTAGAGTTAGGGTAAGAGTTATGATTAGGGTTAGGATTACAGTAAGAGTTAGGTTTATGGTTAGGGTTAGGGTTAGGGTTAGTGTTAAGGTTAGTGTCCTGGTTTCTGTTAGGTTTAGAGTTAGGGTTAGGGTTATGGTAAGTGTTAAGGTTATGTTTAGATTTTGTGATAGGATTAGGGTTAAGGTTAGCATTAGTTTTAGGGATATGGTTAAGGTTAGTTTTGGGTTAGTGTTAGGGTTTGGGTTAGGGTTTGTGTTAGGGTTACGGTTAGCGTTTTGGTCACAGTTAGAATTCGGGTTAGGGTTAGGATTAGGGTTAGGATTAACTTTAGGGTTTGTGTTAGGATTAGATTTAGGCTAAGGGTTATGGTTAGGGTTAGAGTTAGTGTTAGGGTTAGGTTTAGGTTTAGGGTTAAGGTTAGTTTTAGGGTTAGGCTTAGGTTTAGGGTTAGGTTAGGTTATGGTAAAGAATAGTTTACAGTTAATGTTATGGTTATGGTTAGGGTTAGGGTTTGTGTTAGGATTATTTTTAGGAGTAGGGTTTGTGTTAGGGTTTGGGTTAGGGTTAGGTTTACTATTACAGTTATGATTAGGGTTTGAATTAGGGTAAGGTTTAGGATTATGGTTAGTGTTAGGGTTAGGGTTAGTGTTAGGCTTTGGGTTAGGGTTAATGTTATTGTTAGGGTTAAATTTAGGGTTAGGTTTTGTGTTAGGGTTCATGTTAGGTTTCGGGTTAGGGTTAGGGTTAGCAATAGAATTACAGTTAGGATTAGCAATAAGGTTTGGTATTGTTTATGGGTTAGTGTTAGTGTTAGCGTCAGTTTAGGGTTAGGGTTAGCGTTAGGTTTTGTGTTAGGTTTGAATTTATTTTTAGGTTTTATTTTAGGGTTAGTGTTTGGGTTAGTCTTAGGGTTAGGGATAAGATTAGTTTTATAATTAGGGTTATAGTTTGGTTTAGGGTTTGGTTATGTTTAGGGTTAGAGTTAGATTAGGGTTAGGGTTAGGTTAGTGTTACATTAGTGTTAGTGTTAAAGTTAGTGTTAGGGGTAGGGTTAGGGGTAGGGTTATTGTTAATGTTTGGTTCGGGTTATGGTTACAGTTAGCATTAGTGTTAGGGTTAGGTTTAGTGTTCTTGTTAGGGTAAAGGTTAGGGTTAGGGTTAGAGTTACTCTTAGTGTTAGCTTTAGGTTTAGGGTTAAGGTTTAGGTTTAAGGTTTGTGTTTTTTTAGATTTAGGGTTTCTGTTAGGGTTGGGGTAGTGTTAGGGTTAAGGTTAGTGTTAATGTTGGGTTTAGGTTTAGATTAGGGTTTGTGTTAGGGTTAAGGTTAGATTTAGGTTTACGGTTACAGTTAGGATTAGTTTTATAGTTAGGGTTAGGGTTAGGGTTAGCTTTAGTGTTAGGATTATGTTTAGGGTTAGTGTTAGGTTTAGGGTTTGGCTAAGTGTTAGTGTTAGGTTTAGGTTTAGGGTTAGGGAGAGGGTCAGAGTTAGGTTTAGACTTAAGGATATTATTAAGTTTCGGGTTAAAGTTATGGTTAGGTTTTGTGTTAAGGTTAGGTTAATGTTAATTTTAGGGTTAGTGTTAGGGTTAAGATAAGGGTTAGGATTAGG
>NW_026008213.1:27874-34315 GCF_001458135.2 Marmota marmota marmota | reverse complement strand
TAACCCTAACCCTAACCCTAACCCTAACCCTAACAATAACAAAAGTCCTAACCCTAAATCTAACACTAACACTACCCTTAACCTAAATGTAACCCTAAACCTAACCCTCAATCTATGTGTAACCCTAAACCTAACACTAACCCTAATCCTAACACAAACTCTAACACTAAACTTAACACTAACCCATACACAAATGCTAACCTTAATGCTAATCTTAAATGTAACCCTATCCATAACCCTAACACTAACAATAACACTAACACTAACCCAAACCCTAACACTAAGCCTAACTTTATCTATAACCCTAAACCTAACCAAAAATATAACCCTAACCCTAACCCTAATCCTCACCCTAAATGTAACTCTAAATCAAACACAAACCATAACCCTAACCCTAACACTAACCTAACGCTAACCCTAAGCCTAACCTAAACTTAAAACTAACCATAACCTTAATACTAACCCTAAAAAATACCTTAACAGTAATCCTAACCATAACCCTAACCATAAAACTAAATCTATCCCTAACCCTAAACCTAACCCTAACCCTATCACTTACCCTAACACTAACACTAACAGTAACCCTAACACAAACCATAACACTAACATTAACTCAAACCCTAAACATAAACCTGAACCTGTCACTAACCCTAACCATAACCCTAACACTAACCCTAACTAAACCTAAAACTAACCCTAAACCTAATTCCTACCCTAACGTTAAAACTAACCCCAACCCTAACACTTACACTAACCATAACCATAACCATAACCATAACCATAATCCTAAACCTAACCCTATCCCTAACCCGAAACCTAATCCTACTACTAACACTTACCCTACCTCTAACCCTAAAACTAATCTTAACTGTAACTGTAACCCTAACTCTAACAGTTACTCTAACTCTAATTTTCACCATAACCCTAACTCTAAATCTAGCATGAATCCTAACCCTAACCCTAACCCTAACACTAATCCTATCACTAACCATAAACAAAACCCTAACACTAACACTAACCCTAACAATAATCCTACCCTAACGCTAACAATAACTCTAATATTAACGCTAACCCGAACCCGAAACCTAATCCTAACAGTAACACTCAACCTAACTCTAACTTAAAACTCAAACCTAACCCTAACACTAATTCTAACCCTAACACAAACCATAACCCTAAACCTAAACCTAACACAGTAACACTAAGCGTAACCCTCACACTTACCCTAAACCTAACCCTAACCCTCACCTTAACACTAACCATAACACTAAACTTAAACCTAACCCTAATGCTAACCTGAACACTAACCCTATCCCTAACCCTAACTCTAAACATAATACTAACCCTAACCCTAACCCTAGCACTAACACTAATCATAAACCTCACCATTACCCTAACACTAACACTAACCCTAACCCAACCCTAACCCGAACCCTAACACTAACCCTATCCAAACCCTATCACTAAGAATAATTCTAACCAAAACCCTAATCCTAACCGTAAATCTAACCTAACACTAACCCTAACTCTTACCATAACACAAAACATAACCATAAACATAACCCTAACCCTAAACCTAATGCAAACCCTAAAACTAACCCTAACCCTAACCCTAACCCTAAGCCTAAAGGTAACCCTAACCCTAATTTTAAGCCTAAACCTAACACAGACTGTGTTACCCTAATCCTTACCATAACAAAAAAACAACCCTATCCCAGACACTAAACCTAACTCTAACCCTAACACTAAACCTAATCATAAGCCTAACACTGACCCTAACACTAAACCTAACCCTAACCCTAATCCTAACCCTAACACTAACCCTAACCCTACACCTAACCCGAACACTAACCTTAACCCTAACCTTAAACCTAACGCTAACCCTAAAACTAATCCTAAACCTAACCCTAATGTAATCCTAACACTAAACCTAACCCTAACCAAATTCTAAAACTAACCCTAAACCTAACCCAAATCCTAACACTAACCCTAAACTTAAACTTAACACTTACACTAACCCTAACCCTATCCCTAATGCTAATACTTACAGTAATCCCAACCCTAACCCTAGTCCTAACCCAAACAAAAATCCTAATGCTAACCATAACTTAATCCTTAACCTAACCTTAATCCCAAATCTAACATTAACACAAACCCAAACCCTAACACAACCACTAACCCTAACCCTGACCTTAAACATACCCCTAACCCTAACCTAACCTAACACTAATCCTAAACCTAACTCTTACCGTAACTCTAAACCTAACCCTCACTCTAACACGAAACCTATTCCTAACACTAAAACTAACCCTAACCCTAACACTTACACTAACCCTAAATATCACCATAACCCTAACCCTAAACCTAAAACTAATTCTAAACATAAGCCTAACACTAATTTCAACCCTAACACTAGACCTAACCCTAACACTAACCATAAAACTATTCCTAACCCAAAAACTATACCTAACCCTATCCCTAATAAAACACTAACCCTAGACCTAAACATAAACCTACCTTTAACCCTAACCCTAATGCTAACACCAATCCTAACCCTAACCCTAATATTAAACCTAACATTAACCCTCACACCAATCTTAACCCTAAACCTAACCCTAACCCTAACAGTAACAATAATCCTAATCCTAAACCAAACACTAACCATAACCTTAAACCTAAAACTAATACTAAACATAACCTTAACACTTACACGAAACCTAAACCTAAACCTAACAATAAACCAAACCATAACCCTAACCCTAACCATAACACTAACACTAACCCTAAACCTAACCCTAACACTAACACTAACACTAACCCTAACCCTAAACCTCACCCTAATCCTAACCCTAACCATAATCCTAAACCTTAACTAACCCTATCACTAACCCTAACCCTAACCCTAAACTTAAAATTAACCCTAACTCTAACCATAAACCTAACCCTAATCCCAAACACAACCGTAAACCTAACCCTAACACTTACCTAAGCCTAATATTAACCCTAAAGCAAACAATAACCCTTACCTTAACCCAAACCCTAACCCTAACTCTCATTTTAGCCGTAACCCAAAAACTAACAATAAACCTAACCCCAACCCTAATTTAAACCTAACCTTATTCCTAACCTTAAAACAAGAACCCTAACCTTAACATAACCCTAACCCTAACCCTATCTATAACACTAAACGTAACCTTAATATTAACCCTACCCAAACACTAACCTTAACCGTAAATTTAACACTAACCTAACATTAATCCTAACCCTAAACCTAATCCAAACCCTAATCCTTACCATTACCGTAACACTATCCATAACCCTAACACTAACCCTAACCTTAAAACTCACTAAAACCCTAACCCTAAACCTAAACCTAACCCTAACACTAAAGCTAACTGTAACCCTAACACTAACCCTAAACCTAACTCTAAACCTTACCCAAACAATAATCCTAAACTTAACCATAACCCTAACTGTAACACTAACACTAAGCCTGACACTAACCCTAAATGTAACCCTAACACAAAGCCTAATCCGAAACGTAACACGAACCCTAACACTAACCCTAACTCTAAACATAACACTAACCCTAAACCTAACCCTATCGGTAACCAAATCTCTAACCCTATCCCTATTTTATCACTAACACTAACACTAACTCTAACTCGATCCCTAAACCTAAACCCAACCCTGACCCTAACCCTCATAGTAACCCTAAACTTAACCTAGCCCTAAACCTAAACCTAACACTAAACTTAGCCTGAACCATAACACTACCCCTGAACCTAACCCTAACACAAACCCTATAACTAACCCTAACACAAACCCTAAACCTAACACTAACTGTAAACCTAACCCTAACCATAACAATAACCCTAAACTAACACTAACACTAAACCTTACCCTAACTGTAAACCTAATACAAACATGAAACCTAATCCTAACCCTAACAGTAACCCTAAACCTATCCCTAACCTTAAAACTAATCCTAAACCTAACCACAACCCTAACACTAACCCTAACCCAACCCTAACACTAACCCTATCACTAACCCTAGTGCAAACCCATACACTAACACTAACCCTAACCCTAGCACACACCGTAACCCTAACTCTAACCCTAAAACTAACCCCAATCCTAACTTTACCCCTAATTCTAACACTAACCCTAACCCTAAACCTAATCCTAACACTAACCCTAACCCAAAATTTAACTGTAAAATTAACCTTAAACCTATCTTAATTCTAACTGTAACCCTAAACCTTACAGTAATCCTAATCCTAACTCAAACCGTAAACTTAACACTAACACTAACCCCAACCCTAATACTAACCCTAACCCTAACCCTTACCCTAACACTAACCTTAAACCTAAACCTAAACTTATCACTAACCTAAACGCTAACCCTAACACTAATCATAACACTAACTCTAAACCTAACACTAAGCCTAACACTAACTCTACACCTATACCTAACCCTGGCACAATAATAAACCCCATCCCTAACCCTAATACAAACACTAATGCTAAACCTAACCCTAAACCTATCCTTCACCCTAACCCTAATCCTAACCCTAACATTCATCACAACCCTAACACTAACACGAACACTAATTCTAAACCTAAAACTAAACCTAGCTCTAATTATAAGCCTTAACTTAACTCTGACACAAACCTTAAACTTAACCCTAACCCTAACTCTAAATCTAATCATAACCCTAACCCTAACCTTAACACCCAAACTAATCCTAACCCTAAACCCAACCCTAAACCTAACCCTAACCCTAACCCTATCACTAACCGTATTCCAAACCTTAACCTAACTCTAACACGAACCTGAAGTCTAACCCTAACCCTAACACTAACACTAACACTTACCCTAACACTAACACTAAACGTAAAACTTACCCTAAAACATAACAATAAACCTAAACTGAAACCTAATCCTATCACTAATTCTAACCCTAACCATAACCCCAAACCTAACACTAATTCTAACCCAAACAGTAACACTAAACCTAACTCTACCCCTAACCCTACTACTAAAATCAACTTTAATTCTAAACATAAACATAATCCTAACATTAAACCTAAACCTAATTCTAACCCTAAATACAACCCTAATCTTATTCATAACCCTAACACTAACCTAAACTTTAAACCCTAACACAAACCCTAACCCTACCCCTAACCCTAACACTAACACTAACTCTATCTCTAAACCTTACCGTAATCCTAACACTAAACCTAACACTAATTCTAACCCTAAATATAACCCTAATCCTATCTGTAACCCTAACCCTAACAAAACCCTGCAGCTTAACTTAAACCTAACACAAATCCTAAGCCTAACCCTAACACTAACACTAACTCTAAATCTAAACCTTACCTAACCCTATTTATAACCCTAAATATAAGTCTAATCCTATTCATAACCCTAACACTTACCCTAACCCTAACAGAAACCCTAACCCTAACCCTATCTAACCCTAATTCTAACACCAACCTAATACTAACCCTAACACTAACCCTAAACCTAACCTTTACCCTAACATTAACCCTAACCAAATCCTTACATTTACATTAACCATAAACCTAATTCTAAACCTAACCATAACCCTAACACTAACACTAACACTAACACTAATACTAACTATAAATCTATCCCAAAACCTAACAGTATAATTAACCCTAACCCAACGTTACACAAACCTAACCCTAAACCTAATTCTAACCCTAACACTAACAACCTAACCCAAAACCTATTACAAACTCTAACACTAACACTAACACTAACCCTAATCTTAACCCTTACCATTACCCTAGCAGTAACCCTAAACTTAATAGTAACCATAAACCTAAAAATAACCCTAACCCTAACCCTTATCCTAACCCTAAACTTTACCCTAACTATAAACCTAAACCTAAAACTAACCATCACACTAACCCTAACACAAAACTTACCACTAACATTAACCTTAACCCTATCCTAATCATAACTGTAACACTAACCCTAACAATAACCCTAAACATAATCCTAACTCAAACCCTAAATCTAACCCTAAAACTAACCCTAACCTTAACCCTAACAAGAACACTAACCAAAACCTAACCCTGCCCCTATGCCAAAATTTAACATTAACTATAACTATAACGCCAACCATATCCCTTACCGTAATCCTAACACAAACCTAACACTAAACATAACCTTAAACCTAACACTAACCCTAAAGCTAACATTAACACAAGCCCTAACCCAAGCCACAAACCTAACCCTAACCTAACTCTAATGCTAACTCTTACCTAACCCTGACTGAAATCCTATCCTAGCACTAAACCTAACAATTACACTACCCGTAACTTTAACATGAACCCTACACCTATCCATACCACTAAGCTTAACCCTCATACAAACCCTAAACCTAACCCTAACACTAAACC
>NW_026008213.1:9209-25645 GCF_001458135.2 Marmota marmota marmota | reverse complement strand
TAACATTAACCCTAACCATAAACCTAAAACTAGCAGTTAACCTAATCCTAAATCTAAACCTAAATGTAACCCTATCCCTAACACTAATCCTACCACTAACCTAACACTAACACTAAACCTAACCCTAACACTGTCTCTAAACCTCACCCTAACCTAAACCTAACACTAATCCTAACCCTATCCCTAACACTAACCCTAAACATAACCCTTACTCTAACCCTAAACTAAACACTAACCTTAAACATACCTTACCTCTCACCCTAACCACAACCCTAATCCTAACCCTAAAGCTAACCCTCACCCTGACACTAACCCTACGCCTTACCCTAACCCTAAACCTAAACCTAACACTAACTGTAACCCAAACACTAAACCTAACCTTAAGCCTAATCCTAACTGTAACTCTAACCCTAACACTAACCCTAACCCTAACACTAACACTAAATATAAACCTAAACGTAAACCTAACCCTAAATGTAAGCCTAACCCTCACCCTAACCCTAAACCTAAACCTGACACAAACCCTAACCTTAATCCGAACATGAACCATAAACATAACCCTAACCTTAATTTAACCCAAAACCTAACCCAAACCCTAACTCTAAACTTTACCCTTAAACTTACCCTAACCCTAACACTAACCCTAACCCTAAACCTAACTCTAATCCTTACCCTATCCCTAACCCTAACCCTAATCCTATCCTTAACCCCATCACTAACACTAACCTTAACTCTATCCCTAAACCTAAACCCAAACCTAACCTTAACTCTAACAATAACCCTAACCTTATCCTAACCCTAACCCTAACACTAACACTAAACTTAGCCCTAACCCTAACACTAACCCTGAACCTAATTGCAACACAAACCCTAAAACTAACCCTAGCACAATCCCTAACCCAAACAGTAACTCTAACTCAAAAACTAATCCTAATCCTAACCCTAAACCTAATCCTAAAAACAACTCTAAACCTAATTCTAATTTTAACCCTAACAATTACTCCAACCCTAACATTAACTGTATCCTAACACTAACCCTAAGCCTCACCGTAACACTAACACTAACCGTAACACTAACACTAACTCTAACCGTAACACTAACACTAACTCTAACCCTACACTAACCCTAAATCTAAGTATAACACTACCTCAAAAATTAATCTTAATCCTAACCATAACCTTAAACATAACACTAACCATAACTCTAAAGCTAACCCTAAACTTAACCCTTACACTAACACTAAACATAACATGAACATGAATCCTAATCCTAACCATAACCCTAACACTAACCCTAACCATAAACCTAACCCTAACACTAAACCTAAAGCAAACTCTAACCCTAACACTAACCCTAAAACTAACCATAACACTAACACTAGACCTAAACTGAAACCTAAACCTAACCCTCACACTAACCCTAACACTAACCCTAACCCTATGCCTAACCCTAACCGTAACCCTAATGTTACCCTAACTCTAACCCTAACAATAAACCTAACACAAACCCTATAGCAAAACATAACCCTAACCATAAAATAACACTAATTTTAACCCTTACCTAACCATAACCCTAACAGGAACACTAACCCTAACAGTAACCCTAACCCTATTCTAACACTAACCCTAACCCCAACACTAACCCTATCACTAACCCTAACTCTAATACTAACCCTAATACTGATCCTAAACTTAACCCTGTCCCTAAAACTAACACTATCACTAACCCTAAACGTAAACTAACCCTAACCTTAACCCTAAAAATAACACTAACCATAACCATAACAATTACATGAAACCTAAACCTAACTCTAAACCTAACCCTAACCCTAACCCTAACACTAACACTAACCCTAATCCTAACACTAACTCTAACCCTAACCTTAAACCTAACCATAAACCTAACACTAACCATAACCCTAAACCTGAACTACCCCTATCAGTATCCCTAACCAAACTCTAAATCTAAAACTAACCCTAAACCTAAACCTAACACTGATCCCAACCACATCCCTAAACTGAACCCAAACCCTAACCCTTACTGAAGCCAAACATTAACCCTAAAGCTAACAATAACCCTCACCTTAACCTGAACCCTAACTCTTATCCTAACCCTAACCCTAAACCTAACAGTAACCCTAATCCTAACCCTAACCCTAACTTAAACCTAACATTATCCCTAACCTTAAACCTAACATGAATCCTAACCCTAACCCTAACTTAAACCTAACATTATCCCTAACTTTAACCCTAACATGAACCCTAACCCTAACCCTAAATTAACCCTAACCCTAACACTAAACCTAACCCTAATATTAACCCTATCCTAACACTAAACCTAACCCTAACCCTAACACAAATTCTAATCCTAACCCTAACCCAAATCCTAATCCTTAACATAACAGTAACACTAAACGTAATCCTAGTCGTAACCCTAAACTTAAAACTCAACCTAACCTTAACCCTAACCCTGAACCTAACCCTAACACTAAACCTAACCGTAACCCTAAAATTAAACCTAAACCTAATCCTAACCCGTACCCAAACACTAATCCTAAACTTAACCCTAAACCTAACTGTAACACTAACACTAAGCCGAACACTAACCTTAAACGTAACCCTAACACAAAGCCTAATCCTAAGCCTAACTCGAACACTAACACTAACCCTAACAATAATCTTAACACTAACCCTAAACCTAACCCTAACAATAACACTAACCCTAAATTAACCCTAACACTAAACCTAAACCGATCCCTTACCCTAACAAAACACTAACCTCACCCTAACCCTAACCCTAACCCTTACCTAACTCTAATGTAACCCTAACCCTAACACTAACACAAAACCTAACAGTAACCCTATCACTAACACTAAGCCTAAACCTAACCCTAAACCTAACACTAACTTTAACTCTATCCCTAGCACTAACACTAACCCTAAACCTAACCCTAATTCTAACACTTAATCTAACCCTAACATTAACCCTAACACTAACCGTAATCCTAACACTAATTCTAACACTAATACTAAGCGTCAAGCTAACCCTAACCATAAACCTAAACTTAACACTAACCCTAACTTTTAACATAATCTAAAAACTAACCCTAAACCTATCCCTAACCCTAATACTATTCCTAATCCTAACCCTAAACATAAATCTAACAGTAACACTAAGCCTAACCCTAAATTTAACCTTAAACCTAACACTAACACTAACCATAATGCTAAACGCAATTCCAATTTTAACACTAACCCTAACCCCAACTTCAACCCTATCACTAACCCTAACCCAAACTCTAACCCTAAACCTAACACTAAACTTAAACTTAACCCTAACCCTAACACTAACCCTGACCTACGCTTTACCCTAAAACTAAGCCTAAACCTATCCCTAAGCCACACTCTAACCCTACTACCAATGATAACCATAAAACTTACCCTATCCCTAAACCTAACACAAACCTAACCCTAACCCTTACACTAACACAAACCATATCCTTCACCCTCACACTAATCCTAACACTAACTCTAACCCTAACCCTAAATCTAAAACACAGCCTATCCATAACCCAAACAATAACTCTAACTCTAACCCAAAATTAACCCTAACCACAACTCTAACCCTAAACCTAACATGAACTGTAACAGTAACATTAACCCTATCTGTAATACTAAATCTACTCCTAATCCTAGACCTACCATAAACTAACCCTAAACCTGTACCTAACCCTAACAATATCCCTAACCCTAACCCAAACACTAACACTAAACATAACCTTAGAATTAACTCTAACCCTAACACCACCCTAACACTAACCCTAACACGAATCCTAACCCTAACCCTAAGACTAACCCTTAAACTAACTCTAATCCTAACACTATCCCTAACACTAACCCTAACACTAACCCTAACCCTTACATGAACCACAAATCCTACCCTAACACTAACCCTAATCCTAACCGTAACCCTAACTCTAACACTAAACCTAAACCTGATCTGATCACTAACAACACTAACCCTAAACCTAACCCTAACACTAACCCTAACCCTAACACTAAACGTGACCCTAAACTATCACTAACCCTAACTCTGACTCTAAAACCAAAAATAACCCTAACCCTAACCCTAAACCTAACCATAATCATAACCAAACCCTAACCCTAAACCTAAACCTCAACCTAATCCTAACCTTAACCCTAACTCTAACCCTATGTTTAACCTAAACCTAACATGAACCCTAACCTTAACCCTAACATGAACCCTAACGCTAACCATAACCCTAAACTAAACCTATCCCTAACCCTAACACTAACTCTAACCCTAATACTAACAATAAACCTAATCCTTACTGTAAGCACAATCATAACCATAACCCTAACCCTAACACTAACCTTGAAACTCACTCTTACCCTAACCCTAACACAAAACCTAAACCTAACATTAGCCCTCACACTAAGTCAAACCTAAAGCTAATACATATCCAAACACTATTCCTAACACTAACCCTAACGGTCATTCTCATCCTAACCATCACCATAACCCTCAAGATAACCCTAAAACATATCCTAACCCTAACCCTAACAAGAACACTTACCATAACCCTAAACATAACCCTAAACCTAAACCTGACACTAAACATAAACCTAACCTTAAACCTGACACTAATCCTAACACTAACCCTAACACAAAACCTAACACTAACCCTAATTCTTTCACTAACTGTAAGACTATCCCTAACCCTAAACCTAACCATAACATTAACACTAATTCTAACTACAACCTGAAACCTAACCCTAACACTAACTCAAACCCTAACCCTAACTCTAACCCTAACCCTTACATTAAGACAAAACCTAACCCTAAACCTAACCTTAACACTAACACTAAACTTAACCCTAAGAGTAACTCTAATTCTAAACTTAACCATAACCCTAACAATAACTCTAAACCTATCTTTAAACCTACCACTATTCCTAACCCTAACCCTAATCCTCACGCTTACACTAACATAAGACTAACCCTAAACCTAAACCCAACCCTAACACTAACCCTAACCCTAATCCTAACACGAACCCTAATCCTAATCCTAACACTAACGATAACCCTAACCCTAACCCTAACGCTAACAGTAACCCTAAAACTAACCCTAACCCTAACACTAAACCAAACCCTAACCCTAACACTAACACTAACCCTAAAAATAACCCTAATTCTAAACCTAAACTTAAACCTAACACTAACCCTAATTCTAATTCTAACATGAACCCTAACACTAACCCTAAGTAAACCTAAACCTAACCCTAAAATGAACCGTAACCCCAACTCTAACCCTAACCCTAACACTAACCCAAAACCTAATGCTAATCCTAACTTAAACCTAACCTTAACCTAAACCTAACCATAATCCTAACCATAACCGTAACTCTAACCATAACACTAATTCTAAACATAACACTAAAGTGAACCGCAACCCTAACTCTGAACCTAACACTCAAGCTAACCCAAACCATAACAGCAATACTAAATGTAATCATTACCCTAAACCTAACCCTAAACCTTACCTTAACTCTAATAAAACACTAGCACTCACCCTAACAGTAACCCGAACACTAACCCTAATTCTTATGCTAAACCTAACCCTAACCCTAACCCTAAACATTACACTAAGTCTAATCCTAAATCTAAACAGAAACCTAACACTAACCCTAACTCTAACATGAAACATAAATCTAACCCTAAAACTAAGTAAACCTAAACCTAAACCTATCCCTAATACAAACCCTAACCCCAAACCTAACCCTAACCCTAACACTAATGCTACTTTAACCCTAACCCTAACTTAACCCTAACCCTAAACCTAACCCTAATCCTAATCCTAATCATATAACTAACCCTAAACATAACACTAAACCTAAACATAACACTAAACTTAAACCTAACCCTAACACTCTCCCTAACCCTATCCCTAACAGTAACACTAACTCTAATCATAACCCTAACCGTAACATTAAACCTTAACTTAACCCTAATCCTAACCCTAACACTAACCCTAACCATAACCCTAAACCTAACCCTAACCATAACAACAACCCTAACCATAACCATAACCCTAACCCTAAACTTACCCTAACCATAACACTCAGCTAACAATAATCCTAATTCTAACCCTAACCCTAACTCTAACCATAACCCTAACCCTAAACCTAACCCCAAAACTACCTCTAATCCCAAAACTAAAACTAACCCTAAACCTAAACCTTACATTATACCTATCCCTAAATCTAAAACTAACTCTCACCATAACCCTAATTGTAACCCTAACCCTTACCCTAAAACTAACCATAAACCTAAACCTAACTCTAACCCTAACTCTAACCCTAACTTGAAACCTAACACTAACCATAATCCTAAACCTAACACAAACACTAAACCTAAACCTAAACCTAAGCATACCTTAACCAATCCGTAGCCTTAACCGTAAACCTAACCTAAACCTAATACTAATCCTAATCCTAACACTAAATTTAACACTAACCCTAACCATACCCCTAAACCCAACACTAATCCTAACCGTATACCTAACACTAAACCTAACCCTAAACCTAAACCTCACCCTAACCCTAACCCCATCACTAACATTATCTCTAACCCTAACCCTAACACATACCCTATACTATAACTCTAACTCTAAGCAAAACACTAATTCTAACCCTAACCCTAAGCAAAAACTTACACCTAAACCTAAAACTAAAACTATCCCTAACCCTAACACGAACCCTAACACTAACCCTAACAATAACCCAAACACAAACCCACAACCTAACATTAAACCTAACACAAACCCTAACCCTAGCCTAACCTTAACACAAACCATAACCCAAACCACAACCCTAACCCTAACCTAACCTTAACCCTAACCCTAACCTAACCTTAACCCTAACCCTTTCCTAACACTAACCCTAACACTAACTCTAACACTAAACCTAACCCTTACCCTAAATCTAAGACTAATCTTAATTTTAACTTTAACCCTAACAGTAACACTAACCCTAAAACTAATCCTATTCCTAACACTAACCATAAACCTATCCCTAAACATAATCCTAACCCTAAACCTAACACTAACACTAACATTAACACTAATTCTAACCCTAACCATAACATGAACCCTAACCCTAACACTAACCCTAACCCTAATCCTAACTCTTAAACTAATCCTAATCCTAAAATGATCCCTATCCCTGATCCTCACCCTATTCTAAAACTAACCCTAAACCTAACCCTAACCCAAAACCTAACATTAATTTTAACTCTTATCTAATACTAACCCTAAACCTAAACCTAACCCTATCATTAACCCTATCTGTAAACCTAAACCTAAAACTAACACTAACCCTAATTTTAACACTAAACCTAACCCTAACCCTAACTTAACCCTAATCCTACCCCAACACTAACCCTAACACTAACCCTAACCTTAACTCTAACCCTAACTCTAACCATAATCCAACCGTAACCCTAAACCTAAACCTAGAACAAATAATATCCCTAACCCTAACCCTAACAACAACCTTAACACGAACCCTAACCCTAACCCAATCCCTAACACTAACCCTAAACCTAATCTTAACTCTTACCCTAACACTAAACCTAACCATAACCCTAAAACTGAACCTAACACTAACCCTAACCCTAACCCTAACTCTAACAATAACCCTAACCCTAACTCTAATCCTAACCCTAACCATAACACGAATTCTAACCATCACACTAAACCTAACCATAAACCTAACACTAAATGTAACACTAAAACTAACCCTAAACATAACCCTAACACTAACACTAGCCCTAACTTTTACCCTAAAATGAATCTTAAACCTAACACGAAACCTAATCCTAACACTAAACCTAAAACTAACCCTAACACCAAAACTAAACTTAACCCATACCCTAACTCTAACCCTAACTATAAACCTAATGCTAACCCTAACAGTAACCTAACCCTAACCCTAACCGTATCACTAATTCCAATACTAAACTTAAACCTAACACTAACCACAACATTAACATAAACCTATCCCTAATCCTAACCATAACCCTAAACCTAATACAAACCCTAACCCAAAACTTAACACTAAACCTAACCACAACCCTATCCCTAAACCTAACCCTAACACTGACCCTAATCCTAACCCTAACTTTAACTCTAACACTAACAATAACCCTACACCTAACCCTAACCCTAACCCTAAAACTCACTCTAACACTAACTCTAACCCTAACACTAACACAAACCCTAAACTGAACTCTAACCCTAAGAGAAACACTAAACCTACCCTTAAACCTAACCCTTACCATAACCCTAACCTTAACACTAACCCTAACCCTAACCCTATCAGGACCTCTAAACCTAACCATAACACTAACCTTAACCGCAACAGTAACCCTAAATTTACACTAACCCTAACCCAAACCCTAACATTAACCCTAACTCTAAATTTAACCAAAATGTTAACCATAACCCTAAACCTATCTTTAATCCTAACTGTAAACTTAATGCTAACCCTAACACTAACCCTAATGCCTAACTTTAACACTAACTTTAACTAAACCCTAACTTTAACACTAACCCTAACCCTCCCCCTAACACTAACAATAAACCTAGCCCTTACCCTAACCTAACACTAATCTTAACCCTAACCCTAACTCTAATACTAACCCTAACACTAAACTAAATATAATACTAAACCTAAAAATAACCCTAAATCTAACCCTAACCCTAACACTAACCCAACATCTAACCCTAGTCATAACAATAACTCTAAATCTAACTCTAACCTTAACATTAATCCTAAGCCTAACCCTAACAGAAACTCTCACCCTAACCCTAACACTAACCCTAACCCTAAACCTCAACCTAAACCTCACCTATCACTAACCTTAACCCTAACCGTAACCCTAACCCTAATTCTAAACCTAACCATAAACCTAAACTTAACACTAACCCTAAATCTAACCCTAACACGACCCCTAATGCTAACCCTAACCATACCCCTAACCTAACACTAACCCTAACCCTAACACTAAAACTAACCCTAACACTAACCCTACCCCTAAAACTAATTCTATCCTTAACCTAATTCTAACCCTATCCTAACCCTAACCCTAACCTTGACCCTAAACCTAATCCAATCCCTAACCTGAACACAAACCCTAACCCAAATGATAAACCTAAACCTAAACTAACCCTAACCCTAACTTCTATGTAACCCTAACCCTAACACTAACACTAAATCTAACACTAACCCTAACCCAAACCATAACCCTATCACTAACCCTAATTTTACCATTAAACCTAAAACTAACCCTACACTTACCCTAACACTAAATCTAAACCTAATGCAACCATAACCCTATCCCTAACCCTAACACTAACCCTGACCCGAAACCTAAACCGAAACCTAAAAGTAACCATAACACTAACCCTAAAACTAAATCTCAACCTAACCCTAAACCAAACCCTAACCTATCACTAAACCTAACATAAACCGTAACCGTAACCATAATTCTAAACCTAACCATAAACCTAAAACTAACACTAACCCTAAATCTAACACTAACACAACCCCTAAGTAACTCTAAAACTATTTCTAATGCTAACCATAACCCTAACACTAACCCTAAATTTCAACCTAAACAAAACACTAATACTAACCCTAATTCTAACCCTAACCCTTACCCTAACCCTAACCCAAATCATTATCCTAACCCTAACACTAACCCTATCTCTAACCCTAACCCTAATAAAATCACAAAGCCTAACCCTATCCCTAACCCTAAACCTTACACTAACTTACTCTAACCCTAACCCTAATCCTAAAACTAACCCTAACCCTAAACCTAACACTAACCCTAACTCTAATTCTAAACCTAACCATAACACTGCCCCAACCTTAACCCTAACTCTAACACTAATCATAAAATTAACCCTAACTGTAACACTCTCCCTAAACCGATTCCTAACCCTAACACTAACAATAACCCTAAACCTAATTTTAACTTTAACACTCACGTTAACCCTAAACCTTACACAAAACCTAAACCTAATCCTAAAACTAGCCCTTAATCTAAACCTAAACCTAAATGTAACACTAACACTAAACCTAACCCTAACAGTTATCCTAACCCTAACCCTAACACTAACTTTAATACTAACCCTAAAACAAAGCCTAACCCTAACACGAACCCTAACCCTAACACTAACCCTAACCCGAACCTTAATTGTAATTTTAACACTATCCTAAATCTAACCCTTACCCTAACCCCAATCCCGACCCTAAACCTAATCCTAACCCTATCACTAACACTAACACTAAAGCTCACTATAAACGTAACCCTAACCCTAACACTTACTTTATACCTAAACCTAACACTAACCCTAAACCTAATTCTAACACTAACCCAAAAAATAATCCTAACCCTAAAACTAATCCTAACTGTAACACTAACCCTAACCCTAACCATAAACCTACATGTAATCCTAACCCTACCCCTAAGTCTAATACAAACCCTAAACCTAATCCTATTCATAACCCTAACACTAACCCACAACCTAACCCTGACCCTAACACAAACCCTTAACTTTATGCTAACCCTAACACAAACCCTTACCAAACCATAACCCTAACCCTTACCTAATCCTAACCCCTACCTAAACCTAATACTCTACCTAAACCTAACCCTTACCCTAACACTAACACTAACCCTAACCCTAACACTAACCCTAACCCTAACCCCAACACTAAACCAATAACTAACTTTAACCATAAAACTAAACCTAACACTAAACCTATCCCTTACCTTAACCCTAACCCTAACACTAAAACTAACCCAAACCTAACCTGAACCCTAAGCCTAACCTTAACCCTATCACAAACGCTAAACCTAACCCTAACCCTAATACTAAACCTATCTCTAACCATAACCCCATCTTAACTGTAACCCTAAGCCTAACCCAAACACTAATCCTAACACAAATCCTAACACTAAACCTAACACTAACAATAATGCTAAACCTAAACCTAACTCTAAAGCTAACACTAACCCTAATGTTAACCCTAACCCTGTCTCTAACTCTAACCTTAACCCTAACACTAACCCTAACCCTACCACTAACATTTACCCTAACCCTAACAATCACCTAATGCTAACCGTAAACCTAACACTAACTGTAACCCAAACCTAACACTAATCCTAAACTTAACTATAATGCTAACCCAAACACTAATGCTAAACCTAACGTTAACTCTAATCCTAACACTAACTCAAACCTCATCCCTAACCCTAAACCTAATCCTAACAGTAACCCTAACCCTAGCCCTAACCCTATCTCAAATTTTAACACTACCTCTAATCCTATCCATTACCCTAAGCCAAACCCTCACCCTAATGCTACCCTAGTCCTAACACTAATCCTTAGCTTATAACAAACCCTAACTCTATTAACAGAACTAACCCTAGGCCTCATTCTAGCTCTAGCCCGAATCCAAACCCTGACCCTTATTCTGACCTTAACACTAAACCTAGATCTAAACCTGACCCTAACCCTAAACCGAAACCTAACACTACTCTTACCGGTAAACCTATACTTAAACCTAACCTTAACACTAGCACTAGACCAATCCTAATCCTAGAGTCATAAATCTAGCCTTAGACCTAAACAAAAACCTAGAACTAGCCTAACAATAACTCTTAACCTAACGTAAAGACTAAACCTATTACTAGACCAAATGCTAGTCCTAATTTTGGCCCTAACCATAAAACTATCCCTAAAGCAACAATGACCCTTAACCTAATAGAAACCCTATCTCTAAACTTTATCCTAAACCTTTATACTAAACCTATCTCTAACAATAACCCTACACCTAACCCTAACCCTAACCCTAAAACTCACTCTAACACTAACTCTAACCCTAACACTAACACAAACCCTAAACTGAACTCTAACCCTAAGAGAAACACTAAACCTACCCTTAAACCTAACCCTTACCATAACCCTAACCTTAACACTAACCCTAACCCTAACCCTATCAGGACCTCTAAACCTAACCGTAACACTAACCTTAACCGCAACAGTAACCCTAAGTTACAGTAAACAGTAACCCTAACCCTAACACTAGACTTATCCATAACCCTGTCCCTAACACTAGCCATAACCATATCCTTAGCTCTTACATTACCAATAGTCCTAACATTACCATTAGTCCTAACACTAGCCATAACCATATCCTTAGCTCTTACATTACCAATAGTCCTTACATTACCATTAGGCCTAACCATCACACAAAACCTAGCCCTTATCCTAGCCCTAAACCTAGCCTAATCATAACCCTAACCATAACTTTAGACCTAACCATAATGATAAACCTTGCCCTAGCCCTAACCCTAGCTCAAACTCTAATCCTTGGTCTAAACATAACCCTAACCCTAAACCTAACCCTCGCCCTGACTCAAACCCTAACCCTGCCGCTAGGCCTAACCCTAGCTCAAATGCCTACACTTACCCTAAACCTAACCCAAACATTAACCCTAGGCCTAACCCTAATCCTAACCTTAATCCTAACCTTGACCCTAGCCCTAACCTTATTGCTAACCCTATCCATTACCCTAAAGATAAGCCGAACCCAAATGCTATCCCTACGCCTAATGATAACCCTATCACTAACACTAACCCTAACCCTGTCCATTACTCTAAACCTACATGGAACCATAAAAGTAATTCATTCCATTACCCTAACACTAACCTTAACCCTAATTCAAGCATTAACCTTAAATCTTAACCTAAACCCCACCCTACCCGGACCCTGACCCTAATAATACACCTAGCTCTAAACATGACCCCTACCCTAAACCTAATCCTTATACTAGTCATAGCCATAGCATAACACTAAAACTAATACTAACCATAAACCTAGACCTGACATTAGCCCTAGCCCTTATCCTAGCCCTAACCCTAAACAAACCCTCAGCTTAACCCTAAACCTAACCTTAATGCTAACCCAAACCCTAACCTTTGTCCTAACCCTAATTCTAACCCTCGCTGTACCCCTAAAGCTACTTATAACCCTATCCCTTCCCCTAAACCTAATCCTAACCCTAACACTAACTCTAACCCTAACACTAGGCCTAACCCTAACACTAACCCTAGCGCTAATCCTAGCCCTAATTTAGCCCTAACCCTAAACCTACCCCTGACCCTAGCCCAAAGACTAACTCAAACTCTGTCCCTAGCCCTATTTCTAGTTCTAACCCTATCCATTACCATAACCCTAACACCAGCCCTAACTTTAGCCCTAACCCTAGCCATTGCCCTAACCCTAGATCTAACCATAACAATAAATCTAAGCCTAAATTTCACCCTACCACTAGCCCTAACACTATCGCTAATCATAAAACTAGCCCTAACCCTAGGCCTAGTTCTAAAACAAAACTGAGCCATAGCCCTATCCCTAACCCTAGCCTAACCTTTACCCTAGACCTGACATTAGCCCTATCCCTAGACCTAAACCTAGTTCTAACCCTAGACTTAATCTTAACCCTAATTTTAACCCTAGCCCTAACCCTAATTTTATCCCTTGTCCTAGCACTAAACATAGCTGTAACATCATACCATACACTAACCCTAATGCTAACCTTAACTGTAGCCCTAAACCTAGGCCTAAATCTAGCACTAACCCTAGCACGAATCCTAGCCCTAATTTAGCCCTAACACTAAACCTAACCCTATCCCTATCCCTATCCCTAAGACAAAGTCTAACTCTCACCCTAGCCCTAGCCCTAGTTCTAAATCTATCTCTTATCATACCCCAAACACTAGCCCTATCCCTAGCCCCAAACTTAGCCCTAACCTTTGCCTAAGGCTTAAACCTGCATCTAAAACTAAAATTAAGTATAAACCTCACCCTAACACTAGCCCTAACCTTAATGCTAATTAGAAAACTAGCCCTAAATCTACCTTAACCTAAAACAAAACTGAGCCATAACCCTAACCCTTAACCTAAACCAAACCCTAAATCTACACCTAGTCCTAAACCTAGCCCTAATTTGAGTCCTAACATTATATCTAGAAATAACCGTGGCACTAACTCTGCCCCTAACACTAACCCTAGCTCTAAACATTGCCCTAATGCTAACACTAGAACTAACCCTAAACAGAAACCTTATTCTTTCATTAGCCATAGCCCTAATGATAACACAAATCCTAGCCCAAAACTGAGACCTAACCCTATTTTTTAACTCTAACCCTAAACCTAACACTAGCCCTAAACCTAACTCTAACCCTAAACCTAAACCTACCTTAAACCCTATCCCTTTCAATAAGCCAAACCCTATCCCTAATGCTACTCTAGTCCTAACCTTAATCCTTAGCCTACCTCAAACCCTAACTCTATTACTAGTCCTATCCTAGCCCTCATTCTAACTCTAACCCTAACCATGACCCTTATTCTGACCCTAACACTAACCCTAAGTCTAAACCTGACCCTACACTATACGGAACCCTAACACTTCCCATACCAGTAAACCTATACTTAAACCTAACAGTAACACTAGCACTAGACGAAACCTAATCCTAAATATAATCATAAATCTAGCCCTAGCCCTAAATAAAAACCTAGTACTTGCCCTAACAATAACCATTAACCTAACTTAAAGACTAACCCTATCCCTAGACCCAATGGTAGTCGTAATTCTAGCACTCACCCTAAACCTAACCCTATCCTGAACAATGACCCTTAACCCTAAACAAACGCTCTAAACCTCATCCTAACCCAAAATCTAACCCTAACACTAGACATACCCATAACCATGACCCTAAAAATAGCCATAAACATATTCCTAGCTCTTATATTTCCCATAGCCCTAATGTTAGACCTAAACCTCACACAAAACCTACCCCTTATCCTAGCCCTAAATGTAGCCCTAAATGTAACCCTAACCATAATCCTAGATACTAAGCCTAATCCTACCTCGCCCTAGCCCTAACCTAGCTCAAACTCTAACCCTTAACCTAAACATAATCCTAATCCTAACCCTAGCCCTGACTCTAACCTAACCCTCCCAAGACCTAACTTTAGCTCAAATGCTAATACTTAACCTAAAACTATACCGGACACAAACCCTAGGCCAAACCCTAACCCTAGTCCTAATCATAACCTTATCCCTAGCCCTAACTTTAGCTCTAACACTATCCATTACCCAAAAGATGAGCCTAACTCATATGCTAACCCTAGGTGTAACGCTAACCCTATCGATAACACAAACCATATCCATTAATCTAAATTTAACCCGAACCTTAAACCTAATCCTATCCATTACCCCATCCATAACCCTAAACCTAAAGTTAATTCAATCCTTAACCCTAAAACTTAACCTAAACCAAACCCTACCCAGACTCTGACCCTAAAAATATACCTAGCTTTAAACCTGACCCTTACCTAAACCTAACCCTTACACTAGACCTAGCCATAACATAACCACAAAACTAACACTAACCTTAAATATAGACCTGACATTAGCCTTATCCCTAATCCTAGCCCTAGCCCTAACACAAAACCTCATCCTAGGACTAAACATAGCCTTAATCCTAATCCTAGCTGTAACCTTAATTTTAACCCTTGCCCTAGCCCTAAACCTAGCTATAACCCCATCCCTTCCACTAACCCTAATCCTAACCCTAGGCTTAACCCTAACATTAACCCTATCCCTAAATCTAGCCCTAATTAAGCCCTAATCCTAAACCTAACCCTAACCCTAGCCCTAAGACTAACTCTAACTCTCGCCCTAGCCCTATTTCTAGTTCTAACTCTATCCATTAATAACCCTAACACTAGCCCTAACCTTAGCCCTAAACTTAGCCATAGCCCTAAACCTAGATCTAACCATATAATGAATCTAAGCCTAAATTTCACCATACCACTAGCCCTAACACTATTGCTAATCCTAAAAGTAGCCCTAGCTGAAAAAAAAAAAAAAAACTGTGACAAAGCACTAACGCTAACCCAAACCAAACCATAATCCTAGACTTGATATTAGACCTATCCCTAATTCTTACCCTAACCCTTATACAAATCCTAACCCTACACGTAGCCTTAACCCTAGCCCTAATTCGAGTCTATCCCTAAACCTGATCACTAACACTGATCCTGACTCTGCAGTAACAATAACCCTATCTCTAATCATCACCCTAACCTGAAACCTAATCTACACACTAGATTTAGACATAATGCTAAACTCAACACTAGCCCTAATCACAACTCTAGTTCTAACATTAACCCTATTCCAAAATAGCCCTAACCTAACTCAAAACCTAGACCTAATCAGAGCCCTAACCCTAGGTTTAACCCTAGCCATAACCTTAACCATAGCCCTAACA
>NW_026008213.1:0-5482 GCF_001458135.2 Marmota marmota marmota | reverse complement strand
CTAGTTCTTTCATTAGCTGTAGCCCTAATTCTAACACAAATCCTAGCCCGATTCTGAGCCCTAAACCTAGGTTTAACCCTAAACCTAACCCTAACTTTAACCCTAACCCTAACTCTACATCTAACCTTATCCCATACCCTAAGCCAAACCCTCACCCTAATGCTACCCTAGTCCTAAACATAATCCTTAGCTTACCTAAAACTCTATTTCTATTACTAGCCCTAACCCTATCCCTCATTCTAGCTCTAAACCTAACTCTAACCTTGACCCTTATTCTGATACTAACACAAACCCTAGGTCTAAACCTGACACTAACCCTAAAGCGAACCCTAATCCTACCCCTACTGGTAAACCTATACATAAACCTAACAGTAACACTAGCAGTAGACCAAACCTAATCCTAAATAGAGTCATAAATCTAGCCTTAGCCCTCAGCAAAAACCTAGCACTAGCCCTAACAATAAGCATTAACCTAACGTAAAGACACTCTATCCCTAGAACCAATACTAGTCCTAAATCTGGCTCTCACCCTAAACCTAACCGTAACTCGAACAATGACTTTTACGCTAAAACAAACCTTAGCACTAAATCTTATACTAACCCAAACCTAAATAGAACACTAGACTTATCCATAACTCTAACCCTAAAACTAGCCATAACCATATCCCTAGCTCTTACATTACCCATAGCCCTAATGCTAGCCTTAAACTTCACACAAAACATAGCCCTTATCCTAGCCCTGAACCTAGCCCTTATTGTAACCCTAACCATAAGCCTGGACCTAACCTTAATTCTAAGCCTCGCCCTAACCCTAATTCTAGCTCAAACTCTAACCTTAATCTAAACATAACCCTAATCCTAACCCTAACATTAGCCCTGACTCTAACCCTAACCCTCACACTAGCCCTAATCCCAGCTCAAATGCAAACACTTACCCCAAACCTAACCCTGACATGAACCCTAGGCCTAACCCTAACCCTAGTCCTAATTCTAACCTTAAGCGTAGCCCTAACCTTAGGTTGAACCCTATCCATTACACTAAAGATAAGCCTAACCCAAATGCTAACCCTACGCCTAACGCTAACACTATTTCTAACACTAACCCTGTTCATTACTCTAAACCTAATGTGAACCCTAAACCTAACCCTATCAATTACCCTAACCTGAACTCTAACCCTATCCCAAACACTAATTCAAGCCTTAACCCTAAATCTTAACCTAAACCAAACCCTACTCGAACCCTGACACCAGTAATACACCTAGCTTTAAACCTGAACCTTAACCTAAACCTAACCCTTAAACTAGACCTAGCCATAAACTAACGCTAAAACTAACCATAACCATAAAACCAGACCTGAAATTAGCCCCAGCCCTAATCCTAGCCCTAACCCTAACACAAACACTAGTCCTCATCTTAGGCCTATACCTAGCCTTAATCCTAACACAAACCCTAACTCTAGCCCTATCTCTAATTTTAACCCTCGCCATAGACCTGAACTTAGGTATAACCAGAATACATTCCCCTAACCCTATTACTAACCCTAACCCTAACACTAACACTAACCATATTTCTAGCCCTAACCACAGGGCTAACCCTAACATTAACCCTAGCAATAATCCCAGCCCTAATTTAGCCATAACCCTAACTCTACCCCAAACCTTGGTCTAAGACTAACTCTAACATTCCCCCTAGCCCTCTTTCTAGTTCTAACCCTATCCATTACAATAAACCTAACACAAGTCCTAAACTTAGCCCTAACCCTAGCCTTGGACCCTACCCTAGATCTAACCATAACTCTACATTTGACCCTAACCCTAAGCCTAATCCTCAACCTACCACTAGACCTAACACTATCGCTAATACTAAAACTAGCCATAACCCTAGCCTTATCCCATAAACAAAACCGAGCCATTGTCCTAACCCTAAATGTTAACCTAAATCAAACACTAACCCTAAACCTAGCCATAACCTTCTAGCTCTAATTCATGTCCTAGTCTTAAAATTACCCATTACCCTGATGTATATTCTAACACTAAACTTAGCTCTAAATATCACACTAACCCTAAAGATAGTGCTAACACTACATCTAGACCAAATACTAACTCTAATCATAACCTTAGTTGTCATATTAGCCATAGCCCTAACCCTAGCCCAAAACCTAACAGAAAAACTAGACCTAATCTGAGCCCTAACCCTAGATGTAAACCTTAACCAAAACCTAACCCTAGCCTAACCCTAACCCTAACCCAAGCCCTAACCCCACCTCTAACTCTATCACTTACCCTAAGCCAAACCCTATCCATAATAGTAACCTTAGTCCTATTCCTAATCCATAGCCTAATCCAAACCCTAACCCTATTACTAGTCCTAAACCTAGCCCTCATTCTAGCTCTAACCTTAACTCAAATCCTTACCCTAACACAAACCCTCTGTCTAAATCTGACCCTAACACTAAACCAAACACTAAAACTAGTGCTACCAGTAAATTTAAACCTAACCCTAACACAAGCCCGAGACCTAAGCCTAATCCTAAATATAGCCATAATTCTAGACCTAGAACTAAACAAACCCTGAGCCCTAGCCTTAAAATAATCCTTAACCTAAAGCAAATACTAACCCTATCCTTAGACCTAAACCTAGTCCTAATTTTGGCTTTCACCCTAAACCTAACTCTAACCTGAACACTGACCCTAACACTAACACTAAACCTAGCTTTAAACCTGAACCTAACCCAAAACCTAAACCTAACACTAGACATAGCCATAACCTTAATCCTAAAACTAGCTCTAATCAGAACCCTAGATTTTTCATTACACATAGCCTTAAATCTGGGCCTAAACTGAACACAAAACCTAGCCCTAATCTAAGGCCTAAACCTACCCTAAGCATAACCATAATCCTTAAATTTAGCCCTAAACCTAAACCTCGGATTAGACATAACCCTAGCTCAAAGCCTAACCCTTAGCCTAAACATAACCCTAGCCCTATTCCTAAACATAAACCTAAACCTATCCCTAAACCTAAACTTAACCCTAGTACTAACCCTAGCTCTAACTCTAACATTAACCTAACCCTAACACTAACCCTACTAATAACCCTAACCCTAAATCTAACCCTATCCCTAACCCTAATCCTAAACCTAACCTTCCACCTAGCAGTTAAACTAACCCTTGCCATAAACTTAACCCTAAACCTTACCATAAATCAAACTAAACCTATCCCTAAATCTAAAGTTAACCATAACCTAAACTTAAACTTAACCTAATCTTATATCTAATCCAATAAATTACTCTAAAACTAAACCTAACCCTAATGAAAACCCTAGCCATAAACCCAACCCTAACACTAACCATAACCATAATGCTAACCTAGACCTAACACTAAACCTAACACTCCCCATAGCCCTAACCATAGCTTAAACCCTAACCCTTACCCTAACCCTAACCCTAGCCCTAGCCCTAATCATAACCCTAACTCTAGGCATAACCTTAACATTAAACCTAGCCCTAATCCTAGCCATAATATAGCCCTATTCCTAACCCTAACCCTAACCCTAGAATTAAGACTAACTATAATTCCCACACAAGACTTATACCTACTTCTATCCCTATCCCTTACTGTAACCCTAACACAAGCCCTAACCCTAGTCATAACCCTTGCACTATCTTTAGTCCTAGCACTAACTCAAGATCAAAACCGATCTCTAAAACTAACCCTAACCTGATGTCTCAGTCTAACCATGAAAATAGCTGTAACACTAATGCCATTCCTAAAATTAGCCCTAACCCTAGCTCTAGCCCTAAAACAAAACCGAGACATACCCCTAACACTAACCCTTACCCTAGACCAAACCATAACCCTCAACCTAGCCCTAATTTGAAACATAACCCTAACCCTAAACATAACCATGACGCTGACTCATATCCAAACACTAAACCTAGCTCTGAACATCACTCTAACCTTAAAACTAACCCTAACACAAGACCTAGCCCTAAACTTAACCCTAAAACCAACCCTAATCGTAAATCTATTTCTTACAATATCCACTACCATAACACTAGCCCTAACCCTAATACAAACTAGCCCTAATTAAAGCCCTAACACGAGCTTTAACCCTAAAGCTCACCCTAACTCTAGTCCTAATCCTAGCTCTACCCTTATTCCTTACCCTAAGCCAAACCCTCACACTTATGCTAACCATATTCTTAGCACTAATCTTTAGCCTAACCAAAATCTAACTCTATAACTAGTCCTAACCCTAGTCTTCATTCTAGATCTAAACATAACCCAAACCCTAACCCTATCCCTGACAAGTATTCTGACCCTAACAATAATCTTAGGTCAAAATCTAAACCTAACTCTAAACTGAATTCTAACACTAGCCCTACTGGTAACCTTATACCTAAACCTAACCCTAACACTAGCCCTAGACCTAAACCTAATCCTAAATCTACCAATAAAAATAGCTTTAGTCCTAAAGACAAACTAGACATAGCCTTAACAATAACCCTTAACCTAACCCAAACTCTATTCTCACCTCTAGACCTAAACCTAGTCCTAATTCTAGTTTTAACTCTAACCATCACTGAACCCGAACACTGTCCCTGACACTAACACTAACCTTAGTTCTAAACTTCACCCTAACCCTAAAACTAACCCTAAAACTACACCTAGCCCTAACATTAACCATAAAACTAGTCTTAATCATTACACTAGTTCTTACATTAGCCATATCCCTAACCTGTTGTAAAACCTAGCCCTAAATCAAGCCCTACCTTAGCTTTAAGCTGAAAGCTAACCCTAACAATAACCCTAACCCTAACTATAACCCTAAGCTTAACCCAAGACCTAATCCTAACCATAACCCTAGCACTAACCCTAGCTCTAACCCTATCCAATACCCTAAGATAACTACAATCCTTATGCTAACCCTAGGTGGAACCCTAATCCTAACACTTTAGCCTTAACCCTATCCAGTAACCTACACCTAACCTGAACCTTAAACATAACAATGTCATTACCCGATCCCTAAACATAAGACTAATTTGAGCCCTAAACCTAAACCTTAACCTAACCCTAACCCTAACCTTGACCCTGACTCTAATAATATCCCTAGCTCTAAACCTGACCCCAGCAAGAAACATAGACTTTAAAATAGATCTAGCCATAAACCTAACCCTAAACCTATCCCTAACTGTACCCTACACCTGACATTAGCTCTAGCTCTAATCCTAGCCCTAACCCTAATACAAAACTTAGCCCATATCCTAGCCATGAACCTCGCTTAATCATAAACCTAACCCTCAAATTAACCCTAACATTAACCCTAATTTAACCCTAGTCCTAAAACTACCTACATTCCTATCTCTTACCCTAAACCTAACCCTAACCCTAAACCTAACACTAACCCTAGCCCTAACCCTAGGCCTAACCCCAACACTATTCTTAGCCCTAATTCAAGCCCTAATTTAGCCCTATCCA
>NW_026008212.1:0-3731 GCF_001458135.2 Marmota marmota marmota | reverse complement strand
AAAAAAAAAAAAAAAAAAAAAAAATCTTGTAGTTCTGGGGATTGAACCCAGGGCGTTTTTCATGTTAGGCAAGTCCTCTACTGCTGAGCCACACTCCCAGCCCTAAAACCATCATTTATCCAACTGCCCCACAATCTATGGAGTCAACTGGGAGGTAAATTCATTCAGGGGCTTTGCAGCAACATATTTCTTTATAAAATAATGAGTAACCCTCTATCCAGAGGTGAAAAGAAAGAGGAAGTGGAAAAGTAGAGTATGTAGGAGAAGAAATATGATAATGTAAATGTATAAAATTCAAGTGATCCCCGGCATGTGCCTGCACTCATGGCAGGTAGCAAAGGACCTGTAGTCTTCAGTTGGAGCAATCTAGGCTCAGGGCTGCTCCTTTACCTCCTTTACCACAGTGGAAGACACCCCTCTTCCCTTTCCATCTCTGTGCTTCTGAACATGCTCTTGTTTTGTGGGCTTTTCTGTCTCCCTTTTCAGATTCCCTGATACCTAATGAACCTCTACTCCAGACCCAGCTTCCTGTTGGTATGAGGAAGGAAATTGAATCACATCAGCTGTGTCAGGGCCATGGGTATATGGGAACAGGATGAAGAAAAATGGAGCCAGGGGCCATGGAGAAAAAGGAGAAAGACACCCTCCCTTTTCCCACAAGAGACAATGGGAAATTAAGAAAGGAGCAAAGGCCAGGCTGGCTCACTAGATCCAAAGATTAGAGTTGAGATCCACAGAGCACAAATAATGTGCTATTTCTAGTTAATAAAATGCCTACACAAACCTGGGAGATTTGGTGTCAGTTTTTATTACTTTCCTCGGGCAGTATGCTGTGAACATTTTCCATAATGTCTCTTCTAAGCATTTTCATTTTACAAAGAAAATACAATGACCCTCTGACCGCTACACATTTTTAGTGTCAAAGATGACGTATTATGATAATTAAATTCTACTTTTTAATGTCTAGGCATAAATACATGTATATTTGAGTCATCCTGAAGTATATTAGGGACTGTAAAAGCTTAAAAAGAAGTAATATCTTACTGTTTCTCACTTAACTTAGATAATTATATTTTGCCTACCCTGTGGGTAATAGTATCAATGTTTTACAAATGTCCTTGAGAGATGGCATTTTTAACCATCTTCACATCTGTCTGGTCAGGAGGTAAGTCAGGATTATTTCAATTACAGGTGTGTTCTCCAGCCTTTTGTCATCATAGTCGCTGGTGATAACCTCATATAGCCTTCAAAATTGCTTAATGATGAGATGGCTTCCAGGTCTGTGGGATGCCCTCTTTAATTCTGTCAAACAAAATGAATAGGACATCTACAAAACTAAAACAGAGCCCTCTACTTCATCAGGAACCCTGACTTCCTGAGACTTTGTACATGAACATGTGAAAACAGCATCTTCACACAGCTGTAAGGGAGTGACAGTTGAGACCAAGTATATGTCTAAAGGAGAAGAAAGTAAGATAATAGGAGAAGATGTTCTGTTAGAACAAGACTCTCTTGATCATTCAGCCTCCCTATAAGCACAAGAAGAAGTGACACACTGGCCCCTAAGTTGCCTTTCCCAGTGGCTTCTGGCAAAACTGGCCACTGAGGAACAGATGGATATGTTTACTAAGAGACGCAGGAGTTTCAGGAGGAAAGGAAACATTTCCTCTGGGGAGCTGGTCTTTGCTAATGGGTTGGACTGGCCCTACCAAAAGCCATGGAAAAGAAAAAGTCTCGCTATGATTGGGGTGTGGTTTGCCCTCCAAAGGTTAACATGCTGAAAGCTTGGTCCCCTATCTGAATGCATTGAGAGGCAGTGGATATCTAAGAAGTGAGGCCTAGTGGAAGGTAGTTAGATCATGGGGCACTGCTTTCAGCAGGGACTGTTATTATTCTCCAAGAATGGGTTAGATATTCCAGCAGTGGAGTTGTTCCTGCATGAACAGGATGTTACAAAGGAGCAAAGCCTGTCTCCTCCTCAGTTTCTTGCTTCATCTCTTGCCATTTGCTCTCTCTTGTGCATATCCCCTGCCATCTATTATAACATAGCCAGAAAAGCCAGGAGGTCCTCACTAGAGGCAAAAAAGATGGGGCAACCTAATCTTTGATTTTCAACCTTCCAAACTGTCAGCTAGTTAAACCTCTTTACTTTATAAAGTATCAAACCTTGAATATTTTGTTACAGCCACACAGAATGGACTAGGATAAGTCCCAAAAGGGGAGAACTCACCCTGAGGGAAGGGTAGAGTGATTGGAGATCAGGACCAATGCCAGGGCTTCCCAAAGTATGGCTCATAGACCTGTATCCTGCAGGTGGCCCACAGGCAGGTCACCATTTTCACTAGAAAGAGTCAGGAATGTAATACCCTTCCATCTCTCTGTCTTCTCCTACCCTCAACACACGTACACACACGCAAGCACACACACACGCACACACACACACACACACTCACTTGCACTACTCATATAGTGTAGTGATTTTTAGTAAAAAATTCATTACAGTTATATTAATAATCACTAGGAACTACAAGTACTATGTATAGGGTATGGAGACTAAATCTTGTTCTATGTCTAATCACATTAACTTATATGGCATTCCATTTTGGCTAAGGTAATTTCAAGTTATTTCAAGTTAACCTGTACTTGTTGGTTGGTATCACTATTTCTATTGTGCTGTGTTACATATTCAATTCATGAAAATTGATTAGTTGCAAAAAATAGTTAAAGTGTAAAATTAATGATGGAAACAGTTAACTCAATTTTTACAATTCCAAACAATCTTGTAAAAACAAATAATAAGCGGGATACCAATGTCAATGGAGAGTGTGAAGCTGTGAAAAGTGGAACATACGACACGAACAGAAGGAAGATGAATGTTGTCATTAGGAAGTATGAATATAAATAACTGAAAATTGGATTTTATGGACCCAGCGATCCATTTGCTTATAAACTCCTGTGTAGAACCTTTTAAGAAACAACTTAGCCATTAAAAAATAATAATAATAAATCAAAAAGTCTTGAATCAATTATAATTTTTTGGACAAATATGAAATAAATCTTTCCAATACGAATTAGTGAAGGTGGCTATTTATGTGAGATGAGAACAAAAGTACCAAACAATTATTCAGTGTCCCACTCCATACAGCAAAACCACACTGCAGAGAAGAAGAAAACATTCACAGGGTTAATAGCAAATCTAGCACAGACTCTCCTAATGAACACTGACTTGAGTGGTTTCCAGATTCATCATCTAATACATGAAGGGAACACACTGGGTGACATCAGGATTGTTTCTCATGGCTCTCTAGCATGCCCATGATGGTATGCCTTCCCTCCTGAGATTTGTCATTTACCTTTGCTCCCAAATATGTTTCTGGCAGTTAGACTTATTGTCATTTAATTTCATTAAATATGAAATAAATATGAGAAATAAGGATGCTAAGAGTTGTCCCAGTCAAAACCAAGATCAATGATTTGATTTTTTTTTATTATTAGTTGTTCAAAACATTACAAACCTCTTGACATATCATATTTCATACATTTGATTCAAGCAGATTATGAACTCCCATTTTTACCTTGTATACATATTGCAGATTCACATCGGTTCCACATCCACTTTTTTACATACAGTAGATGGGGTAGAGAGAGAAAAGAAAGCTATTATTTATAATATCTCCATAAGGCTCCAATGCCTTTCTCAGCAGGGGGTATTTTGAGCCCTAGGTCAGTTT
>NW_026008211.1:0-3732 GCF_001458135.2 Marmota marmota marmota | reverse complement strand
GGGGGGAGGGTGGAGGATGGGAAAGGCAGCGGAGCACAACACACACTAGTATGGCAATATGTAAATCAATGGATGTGTAACTGATGTGATTCTGCAATCTGTGTATGGGGTGAAGGTGGGAGTTCATAACCCACTTGAATCAAAGTGTGGAATATGATATGTCAAGAAATTTGTAATGTTTTGAACAACCCACAATAAAAAATTTAAAAAAAAAAGTATCCCAGAGATTTGTATTAAGTCTAAAAGTAGAGCAAAGTACTTTAAGGAAAAGGCAGCCTGCAGGAGTAGGGACATGGAGTTTGAAGTCTTCAAAAATAACTGCATATTGGTCCTTTGAAAATTTTACATTTAATAATTGCTAACAGTAAAAATACATCATGAATCAAAATGTGCCAGATACTTTACAGTTTACTCAGTGATTCTCTTTACATAGTTTAACTATACTAGAGATTAATTCCTTCAGAAATCATTTCCTCCCCAAGATTTCATGAAACAGTAATTTGTTCACATGAATCCAACCTTTCATCATCTCCAGTACAAGATTTTTTTCTATTTTCTTATGTTAATCTTTGTCATTTCAACATTTCTGCATTGTTATTTTATAGTATTGCCAACATTTTTGTATTTTTTTGCCCTAATTATTTATATTAGTTTCATTTCCATCTATATTTATCCATGTTCTAGTTAGTACTTCTTCCCTTTCTTATACCTGCCTTTAAATAATTCAGAAGGATGCCCTTGAGATAATGAAAACCTGGCAAATTAAATAAAAAAAAAAAATACACCATCCTTTCCCCCTTTTCCATCAGCTTTCAGGATACTGAAATAATAACAAGGGTGTCTTCATGTTTCCCCATAAGTACAGCAAAATTTTTAAAGATATGCTAATAACTTATTTATTTCATTAAAATTGAATCCTTGAATATTTATTATTATAACCTCACTGTATTTATACTGTCAATTCCTCTGGATCAAAATGTATAATGCAGATTTCCAGTAGTTTGGAATTCAGATAAATATTAAACAAACATTTAATGTTGGTACTATATTAAGAATACACATAATACAATCAAACAAGTGGAACACAGCTGTAATTCCAGTGACGGGGCAGGCTGAGGTGGGGAATTGTAAATTTGAGACTAGTCTGGGCAACTTAGAACAAACTTGTCTCAAAAAAAAAAAAAAAGAAAAGAAAGAAAGAAAAAGAAAAGAAAAGAAGAGAAAGAAAGAAAAGAAAAGAGCTGGGATGCACCTAACTAGAGGTCACCTGTGTTCAATCTCCAGTGCAACAAGAGCAACAGACAAGTGTGCTAAATGGGAAGTGGGTTGGAGTGGGAAGATCTGGAATTAGTTAAACAGAGTATCATAGGAAAGTAACATTTCATCTGACCCTATGATTGCTAAGGTATATTGCATGTTGAAAATGTAGTAGACATAGGTATGGAACCATTTCATGTCCTTTTTAATTCTCACATAATTTTATAAATTATAATTAATATTATCATTATTTTGAAGATATTGATGTTAAGGTTAATTTTGAGTAATTAACTAGACTAATATTACACAATCAACACATAATAGTAAAAAGAATAAAATACTGACCAAATTATTTTAGTGTCTAACATATTGTACATACTTCTAGGAATTCCCCAGGGGAACAAATAGTGGGATGCTCATTCAAATAAGGCATGAACTATTTATTAATTAATATTTTAATTCAATAAATGTTTATCCATCTATCAAATCATAGGCTCTGGAATTATGTAATATGGAAATAGTAAACCAAATTTGTTTTTCAAATAAACATTATTTGTTCATGATATATGTTTTTACATTTTAAGTATTTTATACAATGTTGGATTTAATATCCTAAACTATTGTTTAAAATTTTTGCAACTGGGTACATGGAAGATTTTAGGTATTTTTTTTTTTTTGTAAATTTTTATCTTCATTTTTTTTTCATATTTTCAAGTCAATTTTATGTTGTGCTAATGGTGTGAGAAGTATTCCTTCCTCTCTTAAAAGAATACTTCATTTAAAAAATAGGCAAAGAAAATAAAAGTAATCTCAATATTAGTTTTCTTGTTATCTCTGAAAATAAGCATAGAGCTTATCTAGTACAGCTCAAAAATAACCCATCTTTACTTACATAAGTATAAAATGAGACACTTTCAGATGTATTTAAAAAAACCTCCAGATAAAGAACATATATGGAATAATTGAAATGTATTATTTAAAAGAATACCTAATACTATTTTTAAATCAAAAGTCTTAAAAGCTTAGATCAAAATTAAACACAAAATATGTACAACAGATAATTAAAAAAATATATATAAACCTAGATACATAATGATTAGTTTACAGTTTACAAGTTTCTGAAGATTTTTTCTAATAAAGAGAATGTTGAATTTGGTTATTTGTTTCTGTGGACAAACAAGAATATCCACTCTCTTCCAAGGTAGGTGGGAATGATCCTATAGGGTTCTACATAGAAGAAAAGGGTAGAGATAAAGTAAACTCTCTGTCTCTCTTTGGGAATTGGGACACCTTTTTTCTCCTCTTGGACATCAGAACTCATTCTCTGGTCTTTGGACTCTAAGTCTTGCACCAGCAGACCTCTAGTCTCCTAAGATTTTGACCTCAGACTGAAAGTTACACCTTTGCACTTGTTGATTGATTGTATGTCCTCCTCTGAGAAGTGTCTGTTCAGGTCTTTGGCCCATTTGTTGATTGGGTTATTTGTTTTCTTATTGTTTAATTTTTTGAGTTCTTTGTATACTCTGGATATTAGGGCTCTATCTGAAGTGAGAGGAGTAAAAATTTGTTCCCATGATGTAGGCTCCCTATTTACCTCTTTTATTGTTTCTCTTGCTGAGAGAAAACTTTTCAGTTTAAGTAAGTCCCATTTGTTGATTTTTGTTATCAACTTTTGTGCAATGGGTGTCCTATTAAGGAATTTGGAGCCCGACCCTACAATATGTAGATCAGAGCCAACTTTTTCTTCTATCAGACGCAGAGTCTCTGATTTGATATCTAGCTCCTTGATCCACTTTGAGTTAACTTTTGTGCATGGCGAGAGGAGGGGATTCAGTTTCATTTTGTTGCATATGGATTTCCAGTTTTCCCAGCACCATTTGTTGAAGATGCTATCCTCCCTCCATTGCATGCTTTTAGCTCCTTTATCAAATATAAGATAGTTGTAGCTTTGTGGATTAGTCTCTGTGTCCTCTATTCTGTACCATTGGTCCACCCTCCTGTTTTGGTACCAGTACCATGCTGTTTCTGTTACTATTGCTCTGTAATATAGTTTTAAGTCTGGTATCGCTATACCACCTGATTCGCACTTCCTGCTTAGAATTGCTTTTGCTATTCTGGGTCTTTTATCTCTAGCAGTCAGAGAAATGCAAATCAAAACCACCCTAAGATACCATCTCACTCCAGTAAGATTGGCAGCCATTATGAAGTCAAACAACAACAAGTGCTGGAGAGGATGTGGGGAAAAGGGTACTCTTGTACATTGCTGGTGGGACTGCAAACTGGTGCGGCCAATCTGGAAAGCAGTATGGAGATTCCTGGGAAAGCTGGGAATGGAACCACCATTGACCCACCTATTGCCCTTCTTGGACTTTCCTGAAGACCTTAAAGAGCGTACTACAGGGATACTGCTACATCGATGTTCATAGCAGCACAATTCACAATTGCTAGACTGTGGAACCAAACCAGATGCCCTTC
>NW_026008210.1:0-3732 GCF_001458135.2 Marmota marmota marmota | reverse complement strand
CCCTCCCACCTCATGTCTCTGTTTAATGTTAATCTTTTCTTCCTGCTCTTCCTCCCTGCTCTGTTCTTAGTTGTTCTCATTATATCAAAGAAGACATTTGGTATTTGTTTTTTAGGGATTGGCTAGCTTCACTAAGCATAATCTGCTCTAGTGCCATCCATTTCCCTGCAAATTCCATGATTTTGTCATTTTTTAGTACTGCGTAATACTCCATGGTGTATAAATGCCATATTTTTTTTTTTTATCCATTCATCTATTGAAGGGCATCTAGGTTGGTTCCACAGTCTAGCTATTGTGAATTGTGCTGCTATGAACATCGATGTGGCAGTATCCCTGTAGTATGCTCTTTTAAGGTCTTCAGGGAATAGTCCGAGAAGGGCAGTAGCTGGGTCAAATGGTGGTTCCATTCCCAGCTTTCCCAGGAATCTCCATACTACTTTCCAAATTGGCCGCACCAATTTGCAGTCCCACCAGCAATGTACAAGAGTACCCTTTTCCCCACATCCTCACCAGCACTTGTTGTTGTTTGACTTCATAATGGCTGCCAATCTTACTGGAGTGAGATGGTATCTTAGGGTGGTTTTGATTTGCATTTCTCTGACTGCTAGAGATGGTGAGCATTTTTTCATGTACTTGTTGATTGATTGTATGTCCTCCTCTGAGAAGTGTCTGTTCAGGTCCTTGGCCCACTTGTTGATTGGGTTATTTGTTATCTTATTGTCTAATTTTTTGAGTTCTTTGTATACTCTGGATATTAGGGCTCTATCTGAAGTGTGAGGAGTAAAAATTTGTTCCCATGATGTAGGCTCCCTATTTACCTCTCTTATTGTTTCTCTTCCTGAGAAAAAACTTTTTAGTTTAAGAAAGTCCCATTTGTTGATTCTTGTTATTAACTCTTGTGCTATGGGTGTCCTATTAAGGAATTTAGAGCCCGACCCCACAGTATGTAGATCGGAGCCAACTTATTTTTGTTTGGTAAACATTATTTTGAGTGACATGGGAAGAACACAACATACAGAGACCAATTAGGAGGCGTGGTGCAGATCCTGAATTTGCAAATAAAAGGTTGATAGTTTAGCATACTTTTATGGAAGGGGGTTACTTTGATTTATTTGGAAGTATTACATTAAAAAAATTGCTTACTATTCCTTAGGTTTTGTACCTGAGATGAATTTCTTACCATAGTCCTGGCCCTGATTTTAAATTTTAAAATATAAAATTTTATATTTAAATTTTTATTTTAAAATTTTATATTTAAAAATTTTAAAAAATATATCATATATGTGCTGGGGCTGTGATTCAGTGGTAGAGCTCTTGCCTTACACGTGTGAGGCACTGTGTTCGATCCTCAGTGCCACATAAAAATAAATAAATAAAATAGGGCACATATCCAAAGTATTATTGTGCAAGTGATAATATGAAATATAAAAATATAAAGGTATAAAAAAGAACTCTAAATGATAATAGTCATTGAATCTAAATTACAATTATACCCTTCTCTTTAATTTCTGAAATGTGCATTATTTATACAAACAAATCTTTCATTTATCCTCCAGTGCCACTGAATTAACTTATTTGATTCATCAACAATATCATTTTTTCTAAAAATTAATATATACATTTAATGATACCAAGTCAATAACAAATTGAATGAGTTTTTTAGTATATTTGTTCATCAGTTCTTGTAGAGATGGATTAAAGAGAGATGTTTTATTTGTGAATCAGTTTCTATTTAGCCCTCTAGGTGTCTGTCACGTATGATAGAGAAGATCAAAAGCAAAATTGTCCAAAATCCTTCCTGGTTTAGTGCTTCTCCAAACGTAATGAGTTCATGGTTATCTGAGGCTGTGGTTAAAATGAACCTATTTGTGAGACTTGAGAACTGGCCTGACGTTGAGCACTTGTACACATGCCCACAGACAGTGCTGCTGGTTCATGATCCACACTGGAAATGGGAAGGTTCTCTGGAAACATTTTCTGGGCCTCCTCTAGACTTGGAGAAAATGTGCACTCAAGCTCAGAGGGAACTGAAGAGTGTTGGCAGATCAGTTTGGCCAAATAAAATCTATCAAACCCTCGCCTGGTAAACTGGAATTAAGCCAAATTGAAGTACAATTTTCTGCACAGTAGATCACGTCATGTTTTAGACTTCTCTTCAGCACACTGTGAGTATCTTCAGTTTTCTCTCTAGCACAGTAGTGACTCATTTTGTACAAACTCCAGCTTCATTGTGCACTCTGACAGCATGTCACCAGAAGTTAAGATCCTGCTCTCTGTTTGGATATTCAGGGATCCTGTCTTGCTCCTGCAGTGTGCCATCCAGCAGGAGACTATCCATACCATGCAAGCCATGTCAGCAGAATCAAGGCCGCAGAGGTGAACCACAAGGAAGAGGAACTGAGGAGTAAGTGTACTTCTATCATTTCATCTCAGTGCTTGCAGATGAGTGGGAGCCACCCAGGGGAAGATCAGGTCATGATGCATCCATTACTGTATCTTTCCTTTCCTTATCTGCATCCCCACTTCTTTTTGCTGGGATCACACTCCTCAATTAAATGGATTGAAAACAATGCAGTGCCTCCACACTGTTGAGCTCAGGCTGAGAACTGAGTTACTTACTTTTTTATCCAGGGTAAAAGGATCACTTACCTAGATCTCATCTCCACATCCAGAGCATAGATCAAATTCATAAAGAAACTATCCAGACTAAAGAATATCACGTTATATGAAATATCTTTCTAAACAACTGCTGCCTTTAGTTACAAAAAATAATTACAACTATGTTATTATCTTAGACTTCTGATTTTTATAGTGTCTTGCATTTAAACCTCCTTATTTTTTTGTGAGTCTGAACTACCCTGGTTTTGGCAAAACTTTTCTACATATCTTTAAGCATTTTATTTGCATGACTCTGAGAGTTTATGTCATACTTTCTAGCATGAAATTCTTCCTCTTCTTATCATACCAAGTCCATTAGCATTTCACTTCAGTTCATTGTATTTGACAGCACTGACACTGTGTTTTCTGTATCATTGCATCAGCTTCTTTTGATTGGAGATTTAGTCATACTGGCTTTTAAAAAAACAAACACAATAACAAAGAACAAAAAAAGAGCTCTATTGAACAGTGTTTGTGCCCAGTTAAAAATACTGATAGGCACCTTCTTTAATTTAATGTATATTCAAAGTACACTTTGGAATATTATTTTTAAGGAGCAAGAATCATCTTCAAAAGCTATTTTGGACTTTGTTTCATTTCTGCATTTTCCCTTTACCATTGTATATATATTCCATCTAGGATTGTCAGATGCTGGTTAACAATTTTCTAGATGGCTGGTTAAAAATGTTGGATAGTTGTGAAGTTGCAGTTGGTTACCACCTAGTGACTTTCAGGTTTTTCTGCTAACACAATATATTTCTTCTTTTGGTCTGTTTTTTTTTTTTTAACCCTTAACAATATCCCAGGTTTGCATGGATCATCTGTTTAAATCCATCAAATAAAATGTAAAACACAGCATTTCAATAACTTTCACAGCTTTCATAATATATCATCATCCATCATACATAATAGCATCCTTTCAAACACTCACACTCAACATGTTTAAACAACAAACAGATGAGTAAGAACAGGAAATGTTTTGAAAGTGAACTCTATTAAGAGCACGTGAAAATATTCAGCACTGTTGCACAATCATAATCTTTTACTGTTAATAAATGGAGACTCCAAATTAAA
>NW_026008209.1:0-3732 GCF_001458135.2 Marmota marmota marmota | reverse complement strand
GGAGAGAAACCCTATGAGTGCAACACATGTGGGAAACTTTTCAACCACAGGTCATCCCTTACTAATCACTATAAAATCCATATGGAAGAAGAACCCTAGAAAGTAGATTTGCATGTGTAAAAGCCTTAAACCAAAGCTCATCAGAGAACACATACTTCAAGAGTGATGTAATAAATGTAATGGATATTGAAAAGGCCTATAATCATTTAGTGCCCATTAGCTATCAAATCCCATGGACAAATCTTGATTATGTAATAGCTAAAAGGAAAGCATTCATGCCTGTCACTTTTTAAAATAACCTGAGAATTCATAAGTGGAGACACTAACTTTGGGCATTTGTAAAATAAAAGGTGTTTGATTTTCCTCTTTCCTACAGCAGTGTAGTCTAGTTATCACATGTGATCATCATAAACATCAAGTGGGTAGGGATTTCTCTGGTTTTCTCATAAAAACACCAAACTCTACACTGGTGATATTTTTTATAACATTTTAGTAGCATATGAGTGAATGAATCAAAGAAACTATACATTTTTAATGAAAAGGACCAAAATAAAAGATTAAAATAAACTGTAAACTACCTCTCAGTCTCTGCGGTTTATCCTTTTCTTGTCTTAATGTCAAAATTTGTGCATGGATTTCATTTAAAATAAAAAAGATTTCAGGGGCTGGGATTGTGGCGTAGTGGTAGAGCAATCGCCTCGCACATGAGAGACCCTGGGTTTGATCCTCAGCACCACATAAAAATAAATAAACAAAATAAAGATATTGTGTCCATGTATAACTAAAAAAAATATTTTAAAAAAAGATTTTATTAAAGAAGAGAAAGAAAAATCTGGTCTCTAATTTAGTAATTACTGTGAATTGAAAATTTCCACCTAATTTTTGTTTTAAGAAAAAAAATTATTGTTTTGAAATCCTTTATTATGAAAGTATACCACTAATATCTTGTGATCTGTCACCTAGGGGTATTAAATATGAAACAGGAAACTATTTCAATTTTAAAGCTAATACGAGGGTTTTTGCACTAAAAAAAAATAAAATAAAATTTAGTCAGCCTCAGTAATTTAGCAAGGCTCTAAGCAACTCAAAATCTCGAAAAATGTTTCTGTGGGGTGAATGCTGTTTCTCAAAATATTCTTATGTTGAAATTCTAACCTCTGAGGTTATATTAAGAAGTAGGGCCTTTGGGGAAGTGATTAAATCATGATAGTGGAGTCCTTGTGAATGGGATTTGTGCCCTAATAAGATAGTCCCAGACCTGGTGAGGTGGCCCTCATCTGAAATCTCAGCAGTTTGGGAGGCTAAAGGCCGGAGGATCACCAGTTCAAAGCCAGCTTCAGCAACTTAGAAAGACCTGTCTCAAAGTCTTTTGAAAAAAGGTTGAGTACGTAGCTTAGTAGTGCTTAGTAGTGCACTCCTGGGTTCAATCAACAATACCAAAAAAATACAACCCTGGTGTAACTTGCTCAGCCCTTTAATCAGAGGATGCCATCTTTGAACCAGATGACCCTCACCAGACAACCCACTAGCACCTTAATCCTGGACTTCCCAGCCTCAACTGTGAGAAGTTTCTATTGTTCAAAGTTACCCAGTGTTGGATATTTTGTTATAGCAGCCCAAATAGACTGTCATATTATTTTATCAATTATTTTATAAACCTGGTGTGTTTCCCTCCAAATGCTAGTGATCAAACCTAGGGCCTCCTGCATGCTAGACAAGCACTATATACTACTGAGCTCCATCCCGCAACCCAGTATTGTTTTTTTATCACTGCTTTGAGATGTGTACTATACTACACATTGCAAAGTTTAAGAAGAAAGATACAGACCTTCTTTCAAGAAGCCATGGAGTAGGGGAAGAGAATGGAGTTGAGGGACTATCAAAGGAATATGGAAATATCTCTCAGTATATAACTGCTTGTTTTAACAGACAAAACAGTTTAATACGACAATATGTTGCAGTGCAAGAATGTTGTAAAATTTTGCACCGGATGAAAAAAGAGATGTAGGGGGCCTGGAGATATCAAAGAAAGCTTTGTAGAGGCAATAAAGGCCTGAGCCAAATTTTGGAATGATAAAAACTCTTGTGAAAGTGCATTTCAAATAAGTAAACTACATGTGCAAGAGTACAGGTGAGTAATATGGCACATTTAGGAAAACTGCGTGTAGAGCTAGTGAGCAGAAGAATAAAAGATGTTAAAGCCTGAGGAGAAGGCAGAGGCCACATAACAAAAGGCCTCATTTGTCATGGTAAGGAACTTGTGTTTTATCCTAAAATTAATATTCATCCAAATGTGTGGGGCATGCCTGGAATCCCAGTGACTCTGGAGGCTGAGACAGGAGATTCACAAGTTCAAAGCCAGCCTCAGTAATTTAGAAAGGCTCTAAGCAACTTAGCAAGACCGTGTTTCAAATTTTTAAAAAGAGATGAAGATGTGGCTCAGTGGTAAAGCCCCTCTGGGTTCAATCCCGGTACCAAAAATAAATAAATAAAATTATATTAATATCAAGCAAGGGAATTTGTTCAGCAACAATATATAGAGGATCAATTTAGGAGGAGGTTAAAGAAACCTAGATAGACTGATGCCTAGAAATTTAGACTATTGTGATTCAAGTGATAAATGAATGAGAATACAAATTCAAGCAAGTGCTGCATGGATGAAGAATAGGAGACAAATAATCATTTATTAGAATAAACAGGGTTTTCCCAGGCAAATAGGAGAGGGTGTTGAGTGACAAGAAAGCTAATCTGGCCCACAGATAAGGCTGCCAGACAGATGTCCTATATTTAATGATTACGTCTTGAATCCTGTACTGTCAGGACATCCTAAATGTATTCAAAAATTTTCTTCCAATTAGTAAAAAATCAGCAGTTAGAGCTATTTTTCTGCCTCTGTAATTGTCATTTAAATCACCCAAGTAGCAACACAAGCCGAAATCACCTCTACAAAGTGATCTGAGCAATCCTTTATGGTGAAAGAGAACTGAGAATTGAAAGTACTTGTTTTCCATCTTAAATAAAGGATAAGTTTTGGCCAAAGTTCCAAGTTGTAAACAAATAATTATTAATAATTAGATGTCCAAACAACACACACGCTCCAAAACCAGGGTCAGCCTCATTCCAGTGGACCTCCTTCTGAAAGTTAGGAAGTTAATGCCAACCTCTAGCTTCTGAAAGACCATCATCAGTTTCATGCTTCTGGTCAACAATCAGCAAGGACCTCACTTCAGAAACCATGTTCCGGAAAGGACACTAGTCAATAGCCTATTCTAGTGACCACATTAACACAGTTGAAAAATCTGTGTATTCATAAACGCTCCTGCTTCTAAAAATCCACCAATCCTGGACACTGAACTTCAGGAACCTTGGATAAGATCAGCTTTGGCTTTCTTCAGGGAGACTGTTCTTGCAAGTGCAGCTCTCCCTTGCAGGAACACATGAAGTTCACCTTTTCTGCATATCAACTTTAATTTATAGTTGAGTTTGCAAGTCTCAACCATTTCAACAATTCAACTTACTGTTAATTTACTGTTAGCCTCATGAATGAGACTATTAAATTCAGTATTTTAAATTCTTGCAATGATTGCTATAATCTATTTTATATTTTTTGGTAAGAACACTTAACTTGACATCTAACCTATTATCTATTTTTATTTGTGTATATTTGGATCCCAAATTCAAGTGAAAATTTTTTATTAGTTTTAAAAACTTTGGGTTTCTGTTAAATGAAGG
>NW_026008208.1:0-3732 GCF_001458135.2 Marmota marmota marmota | reverse complement strand
GCTGGCTTGAAAAGTTATCTTGTTCTATGTGAAAATCACTCCTAAGTTTTAAATAAACAACACAGAAATTAAAAATGATAACATGTTGTTATCTTTACATTAGAGACAGGTGTTATTCTACTTTTTCTTACTTAACTCTCTTCAGATTGGGTACATGTCTTAATTTTCTATTGTAACTGGACAGTTTATTTTCCTGTATTACTTTAATATTTAGTGAAAACAACAGTAGAAATATATTTTGTATTTTCAAGGATAATTCCAGTTGTACACAATAGTTTGAGAGGACTTGTTCAAAGTACAGAATCCATCCTTTGAAAATATCTATTTTAATGCTTCATGAAATAAATTATTGATCAAATTCACATATTTTCAAATTAGAACTAGACAACAATATCTACTGGGAATCCTTGCTAATCATCCAAATACTTAATTTCTCTTTCTAAATATACTATTTCTCCTTAACTTATTTGTAACTCCAATAAAAATCTCCAGATATTCATGGTACCCAATTCAGTACAAAAATTTTCAGAGCAAATAACATTTATGGCATTGCTCTTTTCCTAGATAACCTCTTTTTTTTTCATTCAATTTAAATCAAGGTCACCAAATTTATGAATTAATCTAAGTCAGCTTTTTAAATAACACATTTAAATTGAAGACATTTAAATACAAGGATTTAGACCAATAAACTGCTCCTTGGTTTTGGGCTTCTTCCTCTCAATTTGTACCGTTTTAGTTCAAAATACCACGAACTCTTATCACATTTTACAATAGCCTCTGAACTGGTCTTATTGCTTTCACTCCGCCATCTATAATCAAGTCTCAACACAATAGCCAGAGAAATATTTTAAAATACATTAGATTGTGTCACTTTCTAGCTTAAATTCCTCCAAGTGCTGACAATTGCCCTTAGGCTAAAATTTAAACTTCTCATGGTGACTTCTTGTCATTCTTCTACTCATTTCTGAGTGTCAACCTCACTGGCTTTCTGCATTTGTCTAGGAAGCTTGGCTTTTTTCCCTACTCAGGTCTTTGGCATTTAAAATCTCCATGAAGCTGGGCGTGGCAGTGCAAATTTGTAATCTCAGGCACTCCAGAGGCTGAGGCAAGAGGATCTCCAGTTTGAGGTCAGTTTCTGCAATTTAGCAAGGCACCGTCTCAAAATTAAAAATAAGAAGGGGCCGAGGAGGTAGCTCAATGGTAGAATATCCCTGGATTCTATTCCCAGTACTGCAAAAAAGCCTGACTCCCATTAGGCGAGATGGTGCATGCCTGTAATCCCAGTGGCTCAAGAGATTGAGGCAAGAGGATCATGCATTCAAAGCCAGCCTCAGTCTGCTGCTCCCAGACCACCCATTCCTCTCTAGAACATAATCCTGTCTTAGTTCCTTCCACAAGTTACCTACTGCAAGAATTTTATCTGTTTATAGAGATCTCTGCTTGTCTTCCCTTCCTGCTAGAATTCCAGCTCTGGGAGAACAAGGATCTTGCCTTATTCTCAGAGACTAACACCTGGAACCATTCCCAGTACATACAGTTGTTACTCAGTTGAACTAGCAATATTTTAAACTCTTATAACCTGCATTTTAGAATTGGAAGGAGGCCTGAAAGACTATAGAGTATGGCCTTTTCATGATAGAGATTTAAAAATAATAGCACACGCAGAGGTTAAATGGCATATTTGGAAAATAGAAAGGCCAGTACTGGAATCCAGTTCTTCCAACTCTACAGCTTCTCAAGGCCGCTGCATCTCAGTGAGTCGCTTGCATTCTCTTCCTAATTCTTCAGCTAGCTTGATCATATTTCTTCTCTGCCTTTCTTACACAATTCTTCTAAGCTAGAATTTTGTCCATTCATCACAGCTAGTATAATTCATTTAGTTGTGAGGCTTACTAGTTTTCTTATTAACTCTATGAAGTGCTTTGTGATGCTAGTAATGAAGAATATCTTAGGAAAATAAACTATAATGTGGAAAAAAGCCACAGTCTACAGCAGTACTGCACACAGTGCCTATAACAAAGGCTCAGTTGTACTGTTGCAGGGAAGAGTCAATAATTAGTAACACATTTCTAAAGGTCTCTCTTGCATAATTTTTGTGTCCAGATGTCTATGACATTTGGGTTCTAAAATAGAGTTCCAAATACCACACATTCATGCACATTTTCCAAGAATAATTGGATGGTTTTTGAGTCTTTCTATTTAATAAACATCAGGACCAAAGATGGACTACTTCACTATATCAAATTTATTCGTTTTAAACATCCATTTTGATGTGGAAAGTGTTTGGAATAAACACAATTAAAAGAGTGCCAGATTGTAAATCCTTTGAAGTTTGTGTTTATGATATGTCTCTTCCAACTGCTAGTAGTGTAAAAATGGAAAGTAATTTGCATAAAATTTTTCAATTCACATGTTCTAGGAGATTAACTATTAACAACTCCCACAAAACACTATGGTGGATGCCCATGGCCTGGAGTACAAAGTCCAAGGGCCTTAATGAGGTACAAGCTCCCTTTCCTGCCTGGGGACGTGCCTACCTCTCCAGCTTCCACCACCACCACTCCCTCCCCAAAGTTCAAGCTCTAGGAACACTGAGTTTCTCATAATTCTTGGAACACAATGGAATTTTTCTTGCTTCAGTGACGCTGTGCATGCTGTGCTCATTCTACTTTTCCAAGCTTAGGCGTATGCAACTTACAAGTTTCAGTTCAAGGGTCACTTCCTGTTGGAAATTGCCTCTGATGCCCTCAGGTTGGGTGAGATAGCCCTTGGAACTTAGCTCCTTCACTGTGTCACACTGAATTGTGACTAATTAGGGCATTCCCTGTTGGGCCATAGACTAAAGGAGTTCATCTTGGTCTCCACAACATATAGGAGGAGTTAAATAAAAATTAAACGAATTAAAGAAGTGTTTGCACAATAAAATTAAGCCATGGAACAGCAAAGATTGGATGTTAGTGATTCTAGGTACGAGAAAGCAACCTGAGAACCAACTGAGTGAGTGAATTTTCTGGACTTTCTAAAGGAAGAGAATTTCCATTGTTTATGTTTTTCAAATCTCAGAAAGAAAAATTGTTTTTGTTTTTAAACTAAGGATCTTTGAAAAATGAATGAAAATTCTGGGAGTAATGGCACAGATCTGTAATCCCAGCTACTCGTAAGACTGAGGCAGGAGGATCACAAGTTTGAGGCCAGCTTCAGCAATATGGCAAGACCCTGTTTCAAAATAAAATAAAAAGAGCTGGGGATGTAGCTCAGTGGCAGAGTGTCCCTGGGTTAAATCCCCAGTAACACAAAAGAATGAAAAAGAAAAGACAATTTCTATGTCATATATATGACATTTAGTAGAGTAATCTTCTAAAGCTCATACATGGCCCCCCAGTAGCATTTTACCACTGAGCTTTCTATTTATTTATTTATTTATTTATCTATCTATTTATTTCAACAAGGCCTGTCTAAATTGCTTAGGGCCTCACTAAATTGCTAAAGCTGTCCTCAAACTTGCAATCCTCTTGCCTTAACTTCCCAAATTGAGGACAGCCTCAGCAACTTAGTGAGGTTGTAAGCAACTTAGTGAGACCCTGTCTTAAAATAAAAAATTTAAAAAGGTTGGAGAGGTAACTCAGTAGTAAAGCATTCCTCGGTTTAATCCCAGTACTCCAAAAAAATGTATATATGTATATATCTATATTTATCTATCTAAATATATTATATATATATATATATATATAT
>NW_026008207.1:0-3732 GCF_001458135.2 Marmota marmota marmota | reverse complement strand
CCCCCGTCAAAAGCTTGTGAGAAAATTCTTGATTTATCACAACTGGAGGTAGGGGAGTTGGAAACCGGGTACCTGAGCAGCTGCAGAACCGAGCTGGTAGCCATGGCCACTGATAGATGGTGAGTAAGGTTTTCCAAGATGGATTCCATCTGTTACCTGTGTAGGGTGTTTGGTGAGGTGGGTGGTTCTGGGGTGACCTTTGGTTGTGTCCAGAGCTTGGCCTGGTGACCCACAAGCAAAGCCTCTATGTTCTGTGCCACCTATCCTCTGCACCGAGAGAGCCCCCATGGCCGAAAATTCTGTCAGAGCCGAGAGCAAACCAGAAGCCAAGACTTCCCTCAGCACCAAGAGCTCACACACAGCTGAGACATCCCTCTGAGTTGAGAGCACATGTGCAGCCGAGACTTCCATCTGTGCAGAGAGCTCATGCACGGCCAAGACTTCCGACTTCCAACTGAGCGGAGAGTAACCACACAGCCGAGCCTTCCATCTGCACAGAGAGCTCCAGTGTGGTCCTAGTTTTCTTCAAATTTCTATGATATTGGGAAAGATTCATCTTTTACTTAGCCTTACTGTGCTCCACAGGTTTGGGCCTTCTTGGTTCAATGGTTTGCTGTCAGGAACAGTTTGTATTTTAAGATTTTCCTTCATTATGGCTTATTGATGTGAATGAAAATTGAGTGGGAAATCAAACAGGGTTGGTAGTAGGTGCTTGAAACTTCACAAATCAGTTCTCAGTGGGCACACTCAATCAGTTCTCTATGGGCATTCTCTGGTTTATTCTTTGTGAAAGTAGCCCTAAGTGGAAGCATGCAAAGCAACGTTATGTGAGAGCACTTTAGGAGAAAAGGGAAATATGAATGTGCTGAACTACCTCCCCCAATTTGGTCAGATTTCTTTGATACTGTGAAAGCTTCATCTGTTAGCCTGCCCCACTTGGCTCCACAAGTGTGGGACTTCTAGGATCAAAGGGACAATAAACAGGTTAAGGATAGTGTTAGGGTTAGTGTTAGGACAAGGATTAGACCTAGTGTTAGGGTTAGAGTTAGTTTTGTTTTCAAATTTCTATGATACTGTGCAGGATTCATCTTTTTCCTATTTTGACTATACTCCAAATGTTTGGGCCTCCTACATAAAGGATTTGCTTTCAGGAACAGTATCAATTTTCATGTTTCTCTTCTTTTTGCCCTGTAAGGGTGAATGGAAATGAAGCTGGAAATCAAACAGAGTTTGGGCTAGCTGCTTGAATCATCACACACTCAATCAGTTCTCAGTGAGGATTGTCTGGTTTGTTTCCTGTGGAAGTAGCCCTAATCTGAAGTAGAAAGAAACAGCTTTATCTCTGAGTGATTTAGGAGCAAGCAGAATACACATGTACTGAAAGAGCTTCGAATTTTTTTGGTCAGATTACATTGATACTGTACCGGATTCATCCTTGATCTACCCTTAGTAGGCTCCCGAAGTTTTGGCCTTCAAGATTCAATGGTTCACTTTCAGGAACAGTTTCTATTTTAAGGTTTCACTTCATTTTGACCTAAATGGAATTGTAGCTAGAAAACAAACAGGGTTGGTGCTAGCTGCTTCAAACTTCGCACACTCAATCAGTTCTCTGTGGGCACTCTCTGGTTTGTTCCTTGTGAATATAGTTCTAAGCTGAAGCATGAAAAGCAATTTCATCCGAGAGCACTTTAGGAGAAAGAGGGAAATATAAACATATTGAAATACCTTCCCCAATTATTTGGTCATATTTTTTTTATACTGTGCAGGATTCATCTAGTAGCTTGACCCACTATGGTCCCCAATTTTGGGACTTCTATGATCATAAGTTCTCTAAACAGCTTAGCATTAGTGTTGGGGATAGAGTCAAATCTAGCATTAGAGTTACAGTTAGATTTGTTCAAATTTATTTGATACTGGGCAGTATTCATCTTTTCCTTACCCTTGTTAAGTTCCCCAGTTTTGCACCTTCTCAGTTCAAGTGTTCACTGTCAGGAACACTGTGCATTTTAAGGTTTCACTTCATTTTGATCTCTATGGGTAAATGGAAATGGAGCTCAAAATCAAAAAGTGTTGATGCTAGCTGCTTGACAATTCATGTACTCAATCAATTCCCTGTTGGTACTCTCTGATTCCTTCCTTGTCAAAGTATCCCAAAGCTGAAGCATGCAAAAAATAAACTTTATCTGAGAGCACTTTAGGAGACAACAGGAAAATATGCATGTACTGAAATACATCCCCCAGTTATTTGGTCAGATTTCTTTCATACTTCACAGGATTCATCTGTTAGCTTGCCCCACTAGTCTCCACAAGTTGGGAACTTCTATGATCAAAGTTTCTCTAATCAGGTTAGGGTTACTTTTAGGGTTAGGGTTAGGGTTAGGTCTAGTGTAAGAGTGAGTGTTAGGGTTAGTTAGTTTTGTTCAAATTTCTTTGATATTGGGCAGGAGTCATCTTTTACCTAGCCTTACTATGTTCACCAGTTTGGGGCCTTCTTGGTTCAAGGTTCACTGTCAGGAACCGTTTGAGTTTTAAGGTTTTACTTCATTTGAACCTATACAGATAAATGGAAATGGAGCTAGAAATCAAACAGGGTTTGTGCTAGCTGCTTGAAACTTCACACACTCAATCTGTTCTCTGTGGGCACTCTGTGATTTCTTCCTTGTAAAAGTAGCTCTAAGCACAGTATGCAAAAACAACTTTATCCAAGAGCACTTTATGAGAAATCAGGGAAATATGCATGTCCTGAACTGCCTCCCCCCAATTATTTGGTCAGATTTGTTTGATACTGCACAGGATTCATCTGCTAGCTTGCTGCCCTGGGTTCCCCAAGTTTGGGACTTGTATGATCAAAGCTCTATAAACAGGATAGGTTTAGGGTTAGTGTTAGATTTAGGACTATAGTTAGAACTAGTGTTAGGGTTAGAATTATTTTTGTTCAAATTTCTTTGATATTGGGCAGGAGTCATCTTTTACCAAGCCTTATTATGTCCCCAATTTGGGGCCTTCTAATTTCAATTGTTCACTGTCAGGAGCAGTTTGTATTTTAAAGTTTCATTTCAAGTTGTCCATATGGGTACATGGAAATGGAGCTGGTAATCAAATAGGTTTGGTGATAGCTGCTTGAAATTTCACACACTCAATCAGTTCTCTGTGGGCACTCTCTGGTTTCTTCCTAGTGAAAGTTTTCCAAAGCCATGGCAATGAAAAGAACATTATCCAAGAGAACTTTAGGAAAAATACAGGGGAAAAAGGCATGTACTGAAACACCTCCCCCAATTATTTTGTCAGAATTTTTTTATACTGGGAAGGAATTTTTTTATACTAGGCCCCTCAAGTTTGGGTCTTCTATGATTAAAGGTTCTCTAAACAGGTTAGGGTTAGCATTAGGGTTACGTTTAGGGCTAGGTTTAGATTTAGAGTTGGGGTTAGAGTTAGTTTTGTTCAAATTTCTTTGATACCAAAGGGGATTCATCTTTTACCTACCCTTACTATATTCCCCATGTTTGGGCCTTCTCGGTTCATGGTTCGCTGTCAGAACAGTTTGTGATTTAAGGTTTCACTTCATCTTGACTTATATGTGTAATTGGAAATGGAGCTGGATAACAAACAGGGTTTGTGTTAGCTGCTGGAAACTTCACACACTCAATCAGTTCTCTGTGGACACTCTCTGATATGTTCCTTCTGAATGTAGCCCTATGTTGAAGCATGGAAAGCAGAGGTTTAGGGTTAGGG
>NW_026008206.1:0-3733 GCF_001458135.2 Marmota marmota marmota | reverse complement strand
AAAAAAAAAAAAAAAAAAAAAAAAAAAGACGCAACCTGTCTTCCTTCCTCTCCTGTACTCAATCCCTACACACCTACAGAGACCAATTCTCACCTCAACTCTTTTGGTTGTACATTTCATTTATTTCTACAAACCTTCCAAATGACTCAAAAATGTGGATGTATATGTATTCTTAGAGGTGTCATCTCACTTGTTTTAAATTATAACACCAAACAGAATTTAAATCAAGCTTTCTAAGTCAGTTAAATAAAAGGTTTGGTTATAATCCAAGAGTTATAGTTATTCTTATTTATGAAGTTTCCTGCAAGAGACTTTTCAATAATGAGAAAAGAACTACAGTGATAAATGACCATTCTTCATCTTGCAGGTGAGGGAGTAGGATGATCTCAAGGCTCTCTCCTGTCTCATCCATGACTTGAATAGACAGTTCAATGTGCTTTAGATTCTCAAGAGTCCTGCCTCAGGGAAGGGGGCTGTCTCCTGTGAGTGTATACTGTCAGTCTTTGGTAAGATGGTGGATATCCTGGTCTTTTTGACTGATTTCTTTGGGCTTTTCTTTTCTTTACTATTTATTAAAGGTGAGTTAAAAACCAGAGTTAGTGGCTATGTTGGACTCTACAGTTTGAGAGAAGAATTGGTAGGATTCGAGTAGGAATTTTTTAGAAATGAAAACCTTTGGGAAGTGTCTGCTTATTTTTTGTAGCAAAAAATAAATAGATAATACAGAAAGTGGGCAGAAAAATAGGGATTTATTTCTCTTGGTGTTATTTGAGGGCAGAGAGCTGAAAGTAAGATATTTATAGGTATGTTTACCTAGGAGCCAATTGAAGAACACTGCTAAGGATAAACTTTTCTTGGTAAATGGTAATAATCCTCAGGGTGATAGAAAGATTAGGGAAGAAAGATATTTATATTTATTTCTTTTTTACAAGACCAATCAATATCATTTTATATTTCAACCAAGTAAGCCATTCAAAGTATTCACCGTGAAGAAATGGTAAGTTTAAGGTGATTTGGTATGCTATTTACTCTGATTGGATCACTACCCAACGTATACATGAATCAAAATAATACTTTGTATCTCATAAACATTTACAAATGTGACACAAATTTATGTGTCAATCAAAAAATGAAAAGCAAGAAGACAATTATAAAGAGAAATGAAAATTTATTTCTAAAAACAAAGGGACAGTCAGTTTAGAAGCCAGAGCTTTTAAAGCCTTGTTGGTCAGGTCAGAGATGTATCCCCTCAACCATACCAATTAGTATTGGTGTATGTGTAAATGTTCAACCTAGTGAAGAACCAATCCCTTAGAGGGATGAGGAAAAGGACATAAAGAATGACCCAGAGAAGCTTTTGAAAAGTAGAAAAGCCTGTATAATCCAGCAGAAATTTATCGATAATTTAGGGCACATCCATCATTTTTCTTCAAATGAGCTAAGGATCCAAGGTGTATCTTGGACTGTAAGAAGAATTTATTGAAGGTCTTCCATGTCAAACAAGTCTCAACATTAAAAAAAAATAAACAATCAAACAAACAAAAAAACCCCCGATATTTTAAGCAAATGAAAGTACAGAGAAAAATTGGTGGAGAGAGATGGACAAATCACCACCAGAGCTATGAAGATCTTGAGGAGGACTAATGGGTTGGGAGCAGCCTGAGTGCCAAGGTGGGAGCCTTAAAGTTGAGCAGGAGATGCTTTCCTCTCCCAAGGGTCCAGGGAAAAGTTAAGACCCCAGATGGGGAATCATGAAAGTTTCTAAGTATGATGAAAATAGTAAAGGATGGACTGAAACCTGGGTAAGCTGAATATTTGAGGGGTGGGTGTAGAAACAGCAGAATAAGAAATAATAATAAATTACAGGTAAAATACATATGATTTTTGGCAAACAGGATGATCATCCACTGAGAAGAAAAATCATAAAAACAATCCAATTGATAATGGCTTAGAAATACCCAGGAATAAACCTAGACCTGGAGGTGAAAGACCTCTATATTGAAAATTATAGAACTCCAAAGAAAAGAAATTTAAAAAAGACACTAGAAGATGAAAAAAAAAAAAACTCCCATGTTCCTGGATAAGCAGAATTAATGTTGTTAAAATTGCCCTATTACCAAAAGTGATCTACAGATTTAATATAATCCCCATCAAAATACCAATGATATTCTTCACACAACTAGAAAAAGCAATTTTAAAATTTATATGAAGAAACAGAAAACAGAGCATAAAGAGCAACACTGGAGGCATCACAATACCTGATTACAAATTATACTATATAGCCAAAGTAACTAAAATAGCATACTATTGGCATAAAAACAAACATGTAGAAACACAATAGAAGGCACAGAGACAAACCAACATAGCTGCAGCCATCTGATTCTTAACAAGGATACCCAAAACTAACACTGGAGAAAAGACAGTCTCTTTAATAAGTGGTACTGGAAAAACTGGATATCTGTCTGTAGAAAAATGAAACTAGAACTTTATCTCTCATCTTGTACAAAAGTGAACTAAAAATGGATCAAAGACCTAAGTGCAGGACCAGAAAGGGCAAGTGTTAGAAGAAAAAAATGGGAAACACTTCAACATATAGGCATAGGCAAAGACTTATTAAATAAGACTCCTATAGCTCTGGAAATAAGAGAAAATATCAATAAGAGGGATGGTATCAAATTAAAAGAATTCTCTACAGCCAAGGAAACAGTAAACAGAGTGAAGAGACAAAGAAACAGGCAGAATTGGATAAAATCTTTGCTAGCTGCTCCTCTGACAGAGGACTAATATTCAGAATATATAAAGAACTAAAAATATCAACATAAAAAACAAATAACCCTATTAACAAATGGACAAATGAACAGACACTTCTCAAAAGAAGATGTACAATTGACCAACATTTATATGAAAAAATATTTAACCTTTTCAGCCATCAGGGAAATGCAAATCAAAATTATACTGGGATTCCATCTTACTCCACTTAGAATGGTAGGCATCAAAAATACAAATAACAATAAATGCTGATGAGGATAAAAGGGACAGAAGAACTCTTATACACTGTTGGTGGGAATATAAATGAGTCCAGACACTGTGGAATTCAGTGTGGAGATTCCTTGAAAAACTAAAAATAGATCTACCATATGAACCAGCTATCCCATTCCTAGTTGTCCAAAAGAATTAGTCAGCACATCTTAGAGACTCATGCATATCCATGTTTATTGTAGCACAATTCACCCCCACCAAGTAATGGAATCAGCCTGGGTGTCCAGTAACAGAAGAATGGATGAAAAAAATGACACATACAAGTTTTTTCAGCCATAAAGAAGAATGAAATTATGTCATTTGCAGGAAAATGGATGGACTGGAGACTATAATTTTGAGCAAAATAAGTCAAACTTGAGAGAAAATTATGTTTTTTTTTCATATGTAGAAGCTAGAAGAAGAAAAAAAAAGGGAGTCAAAAAAGGGGAGACGGTTTTAGTCAGTTTTTGTTGTTGTTGCTTTGACAAAAAGATCTGACAAGAATAACTTAGAGGAAGAAAACTCTATTTTGGTTCATAGTTTCAGAGCTCTCAGTCTATTGACTGCTGATGCCATGCTCTGGGCCCAAGGTGAGGTAGTACATTATGGCAGAAGAGCATGATGGAGAAAAGCAACTCAGGACATGGCCTCAAGAAAGGAGAGAGAGAGAGAGAGAGAGAGAGAGAGAGAGAGAGAGAGAGAGAGAGAGAGAGAG
>NW_026008205.1:0-3733 GCF_001458135.2 Marmota marmota marmota | reverse complement strand
ATATCATATTTCATACATTAGATTCAAGTTGGTTATGAACTCCCAATTTTACCCCAAATACAGATTGCAGAATCACATCAGTTACACATCCACATTTTTACATAAAGCCCTATTAGTAACTGTTGTAAAAAAAAAAAAACTACAGGATGCAAAGACCAATAAAAATAACAAAGGATTAGATGGTAAGTGGTTATCAAATGAAACATTATATTTGCACAAGTATTTAACTCATTATCTAACTCATTAATTTGATCCATTGTATATGGAGTAATAATTTCATTGGGAGAAATTCCAAATTCCCTTTGCTGCTTTTATTCCTTTGAGTTTTAATTGTCCTACAGCCTCAAGGTACCTAGTAAGAATAGTGTTAGGAGAATAAGATAAATATATCCATAACAATGCACCTTCTTGCCAAAATACTCCTGTAGGAATATTTTTGTTGTTAGTACAATAAATAATAAAGGCAAACTTATATCAATTCTATCCAAATGCATATTTTCCATATATGTTTCAAAGATTTTGAATATATTTCTTGCTTCAGGCGTTAATATGTGGAGTGAATTTGGATCTGATGTTCCTTTTAGGATATCAAATAAAGGTTCCAACTCTCCTGTTGGTATGCCTAGATAAGGCCTTATCCAATTTATGTCTCCTTATAACTTTTGAAAGTCGTTAAGTGATTTGAGTTGCTCTACTCGTATTTTAATTGTTGGTGGATGGATCATGGTTGAGGATAATAGAACTCCTAAATAAATAATTGAAAATGTTATTGTAATTTATATATTGCTATCTCTAGATTATAACTTTTAATAAGTTTGTAAGTGTGGCATAACATTCTAGCAATGTGTTTTTATCTTTGTGTGCTAATAATACATCATCAATATACTGAAATATTTGTAGTTCATGATTTTGATGATTTGGCTAGATTGCTTTGTTAACATAAATTTTAAATCTTTAATATTTATAACTAAAACATACCAGGTTTTTGGCAAAGCAGACAATTGGGGAATCCCTGATTGAACAGGTCCCATAATAACCATCTCATTATTAATGACATTTAAATCTTGCAATAAACTCCATTTACCAGATTTATTTTTGATGACAAAAATGGAAGTATTATGGGGAGATACAGAAGGTTGTATATGTCCCTCTGCTAATTGTTGTTTGACCTGGTCATGGGCTGCTTGTATCTTTTCTGTAGTCAGGGGCCACTGAGTAACCCATAGTGGCCTTTCTGATTTCCAAGTAATTTTTCTTATCTCAGTGACCCCTCCTGAAAACCCCATCCATGTCTGTCTTTTCCTTGATCTATTTGTATTGGTGCTGCTATACCTTGTTCTTGTTCTCCTAATTTTTTTCCTTTCCTAAAACCTTGTCTAGCCATAATAGTGGGCACATTTGGATTGATGTTATTTGTTAACGTCAAACCTAATTGATCTAGGACATCTCGTCCCCATAAATTTATGGGAAGATGATCCAATACATATTGCTATATAGTTCCTTCACATTCTTCCGGATCCTTCCAATCTAATACCATCACAATTCTATGGGGATTAGTTGCCACTCGTAGGCCTCGAAGCATTTGAGTGGCTTGTTGTAACAGCCAATGTTTTGGCCATTCTTGATGAGAGATAATGCTAAGGTCTGCACCTGTATTCAGTAGCCCATTAAATTCATGTCTTTGAATATTTAGTTTTAGCATTGGGCGAGAATCTAAATTTAAAGAAAGCATAGCCCCTTCTACACCTGTGGAGCTTAATCCCCTGGAACCTCTTAGTATTGTAGGACTGGAAAATTTATCATGTTTGCTGGGTATTATTATTAAATGTGCTATTCTATCTCCTGGTGAAATTACTGATATACTCCTTGGAGAACTGGCTATAATTTTTATTTCACCTTCATAATTGTGATCAATTACCCCAGGACTTATCATAAGTCCTTTTAGAGTAGAAGAACTCTGTCCCAATAATGACCCTAATGTTCCTTGGGGAAAAGGCCGTTTTACCCCTGTGGGAGTGATTTGAACTTTCATCTCTGGAGTTAGTACTGCTCTGGCGGAGGTGCAGATGTACAATCCTGCGATCGATCCCTCTGGTTTTTCTAGTGAGGGATCTAATGGATAATGTCATTAATTAAACAGCTAGCCTTTGAGCAAGCAAATCGATGGTGCGTGGAGGGCCATTAGACTATGGAAACATGAAGATTTGCATATATATATTAAATTATGTAGAGACAATAATGAACAAGGGCAAATCTTAGCATCTGCAGTACAACAGTCTTTAGATGTCAGCTTCTTGTATTACCTTACATAACTGACCTTGTAAATATCCATGTCCTTGTAAAGTCTTCCATGCCTTAACTGCGTCTGCAGCATTTTGTGAGTATATGGCAGGATCATATGCAATTTGTTGCTGCTGAACCTCATAATGTCCCTTTCCTAACAAAATATCTAGATTTCTCTGAGGATAACCGGCTGCTGCGTCTTGCCTAATCATCTCTGTGCATAATTCCATTTAGCACATCTTTACACATAGTAGTCCAATCTGCTGGTGTCATGTTCAAGTTGGTAATGGATTCGACCATGGTTACAGTAAAGGGTTCTTGAGGACCACAGGTTGTTACAGCCTCTTTTAGCTGCTTCACTGTTTTGAAATCTAAAGCATGGTGAATTTGCTGCCCTCCTGCTGTCGCAAATACAGGGCATGCTAATCTTTGAGTTCCTGTCTCAGGATCCCATCTGTAAACTACAGGGTTGTGGACCCCCCAGCATATGTTGTCTCCATAGGTGGAGCTGTTGGTTGGACACTTATGCCCTCTGGTGATAGAAAGGTGTTAGTAACAGCCTTCTGTTGTAATTTATCCCCTGATAGCCCTTTCTCCTCTAGACCTTTTTCCTTTGTCTGACTAACTCAAGAGACTTCCTCTTTTACTTGATGTAAGATGTCTTCTCCTAGACTAAGCAAACAAGATTGTACCAATGTCCATTATGTTAATGTGCCAACTGGCAGAGTTCCAGGGCTTTCCTTTTGTATCTTTTTAAAATCTTCACCATGATGGTTCCATTGTGATATATTTAACAACCCCTCTTTAATGTACCATGGGCTACACCTTTGTATTGTCTTAACGTATGCCCTAACTGTTCTTGATTTTACTGAGCTGCCTCCTTCCTCTAGCACTTTACTTAATGCCCTTTCAGTTTAGTTCTTACTAATTTTTAATTCCATATTTTGGTGATGAAGATACACCTCACTAAGATAATGCAAAAGAAAACAGAGACAAAATGAAACAAAAATGGAACAAAAATTCATTATATCAGCCTTTCTATCCTCCTTAAATGTCCATCCATCTTTTATTCCTATCTGTTCCTCAGACACAAATATTTTTTCCTCAGATGTGAGCGTTTTTTCTTCCGTCTCACCCATCTCCAGGGACTGGCAACTTAAAACAAAAGTGAAACAAAACAAAAGAAGAATCTTTAAATGGTTACCCATCCTCTCACACTGCCCTCAGGAGTGAGCAGTTTACCTTATCACTTACCCACAGGCGTTCCCCATATGGGCCACAAATTGCTGCAGTCTGGGTGGGCACAAATCATGAGCCACTCAAGCAGAAAAAACTTTATTTCTAAACTCCCCCAAATGCCACCCACGGGGTCCTTCCAGCAACCACACACCAACCAGAACTCCCTCCACAGGAACTCCACCAACCAATGCAAACCCTTCAGGAATCCCCA
>NW_026008204.1:0-3734 GCF_001458135.2 Marmota marmota marmota | reverse complement strand
TATAGAGAACTTTTGGTAATATCACCATTTTGATGATGTTAGTTCTGCCTATCCATGAACAGGGTATATTTTTCCATCTTCTAAGATCTTCTTCTATTTTTCTCTTTACGGTTCTGTAGTTTTCATTGTATAAATCTTTCACCTCTTTTGTTAGGTTGATTCCCAAATATTTTATTATTTTGACGATATTGTGAATGGGGTGTTTTTCCTCATTTCCATTTCAGAAGTTTTGTCGCTGATATACAGAAATGCCTTTGATTTATGCATGTTGATTTTATATCCTGCCACTCTGCTGAATTCATTTATTAGTTCTAGTAGTTTTTTTGTAGACCCTTTTGGGTCTTCTAGGTATAGAATCATGTCTCCCGCAAATAGTGATAATTTAAGTTCTTCTTTTCCTATTTTTATGCCTTTAATTTCTTTCGTATACTCTTAGCTACTTTTGTTCTCTAGCCATCCCATATTTCAAGCCAATCATCATTAGATAACACTTCATATTAGTCATTCTTTTGTCCAAAGAATCTGAAATGGTACTGTAGCCTGCGACATCAGGTCCAAATTCCTGTGCCTATTCCCTGCAGTCCTCTAGAACTGAGCCTCATCCTATCTATCAAATTTTATTTCCAAATTTTGATGCATACATTAGGAGCAACTAATTCTCCACCCAAACTTATCCCATCCCACCCCTTTTCACCAGACCATTCTCCTCTAAGCATATTATGCTTGCTAAATTCTACCTTTGTCCCTTGGTTTATGTTAAACTTTCCTGAATTTCTTTTTCCTTACTCTCTGCTTTTCCAGATCTTCTCCATCCCTTAAGGCTCATAGGGAGATCCAATTTCCTTTATAAAATGTTCCCAATCATCATAATAACCAATATTGACTCCTCTGTATTCCTTTGCTATACACACGTGCATGTGTTCACGTGCACACACACACACACACACAAACATATATTCTTATACCTCAAATGCTGCATCTTCCATAAGATTATATTCTGTTTTCAATTCTCTCTTTATTTTCATGTGCTATTATGTTATAAATTGAAGGCCCTAAAAAAGACTTTACCTTCTCTCCCTTAACACCTAGCACAGGACTTGGTACACAAATTAATATTTTTAATCAATTACTAATGAAGGTACCAGTGCTTTATTATATTCTAGAATTTGAGATGGAGAATGGGAGATGATTTAGAGTCTTAAAAGTTTCATGCCCCCAGAAATGTCTACTAGGGTTATATTTCATTGAGAATAGTTAGTGCTACAAAGCAGATATAAGGATTTAATGTTTTCTCTGATTATATTCTTTAAATCTCTAATTTTTACACAAGCTTTTAAAAACAGCAAAATAGTCCATTTTTTATCTTGTTGGAAGATTTAGATGTTGAAATGGCCTATTTAAAGTGAATCATCAGTGTTTTAAATGTGCTGGGATATGGATATTGTATGGATAGAGTAGCAACCCAAATAAGAACACTAATAAATGTTTACATACCATCAAGTCTACAAACATTAAATATCATACAATGATATAATCTTTCCTATTCTATAATTTATCTCAATTTTTCCATTACTTTCTTTCATTTTCTCTTCTAGCTTTACTCACAGACAAGCCTCCCAAGCCATTGTTCCCCATGGAGAATCAGCCAAGTGTTATAGATGTCCAGCTGGGTAAGTCTCCTTCTGGGAATAATAGATCCTAAACTTGCTCTCTATTAACAGATGGGGAAAATTGCATGAACCAGGAAAGGTTTATTGCCACTGTTATTACATGCAAATCAATTTGCTTTCTGCTCATTTATAACCCTGGAGTTAGCAGTTTAAGGAAATGAGTTTGTATTGCATCAAGGAATGGTAATACTAATTTGTTATGCTGGGTATTAAATGTGCTATATGACAGAGCTTTTTAACTCTGTGATTGATGGATTCATGCTGTCTTCCAGTGGTGATTGGTGAAGAAAATTTTTCATACATGTCAGCCAAAACATTTTATTTGGAGAGAATTAACTCCTGGAGGCCAAGCACGTCTTAATATAAAACACAGCCCTTCAGTACTGCCTTTAAAAGGATTTGATAATATTATTTCCAATGACACAATCCAATGCTATTTAACAAAAAATTTAGATTGGGATCCTGAATATTTATGATTCATATGATGTTGGGGGGAAAAGTAACTAGTTGATATATGAACGCTACTGTCTTTTTACAAACTTGAATAAGGACATGAGAATTTGAGCCAATTTTGAGTGTGCTGCCACTAGTCCTTGTGAGTTTGAGTACTATAAGCTTGTTACTCAGAAGCCTGCTAGCATCTCTTTTAAGCTGTGGCCTTTAATCTAAACCCTGTTCTTTAACATTTGTGAGCTTTCATCTCTTGTGGATTTCACCCCACAATCCTCAATTTCTTCAATTCTAACCAAAAGAATCTCAAAAAAATTGAGTGTACAGGCGAAAAGTATATTAGACATACATTGGGTACATAATTTTAAAAAAATTGTGATCATAGTGGTAACCACCAATTATATATATAGTCAAGTAGGATGAATTGACTATAATATTTCATTCACTTTGGAATTTTTAGGCTCAACTTTTGATCTTTTCAATACAATTTTATATCTATCTTGGAAATAAGAGAGAGAAAATTACATTCCAAAGTGTTTGCTCACTGTTCTAAAATGAAATGTAGCACAGTACTTTCTAAATATAGAGTATCAATTTGAGGAGGACCAAAGTTAAATAGGTTAAAACTAAAAGAGGAGAAAATAATAAACATGTTGTCAAATATAACCTGTGGAAGTGGTGACTGTTTTGTAAATAATGTTGAACTATTGACTATGGCTCTTTCCACATTCCCTGTCTTATTTTGGAGGCATTATATTTTGTAAGATTCAGATTCAGATATTATTATATCCTTACCCTCCAATAATTTTTACTTACACTTCTCCATTTCAAACTGGGATAAAAATATCTCTATGGTACTCTATAGTTTGTTAGGGATTACATAAAGCTATTTAATGATCTTGTATCATCAGTTTACATGGAGATTCTAGTGGAAAAGTTGTTTTATTTCAAAATTTATATATTAAGGAATGAAAACAAAATTCACCTAAAAATTATAGGTACATTTCATGTTTGTGGCCTCAGTGGAGATATCTTTCCATTCTGTTCTACCATTATTCACATTTCAACAGAAAAATTTGACAAGTACTGCTACACAGTAGTGAGAGGGACCTTTCTAATGGATATGTTTCATTCAATTCACTTGGTGCAACAACTATATATGCTATTCAGGGCACCTATTATGGTGTATATTTTCTAAAGCTTTATATGAACAAGTAGTCCAACATAGGCATATATGCCAAAATATCCTATTGACAGTGCCATCCTTTAAAATCACTAAGGTAATTGACTGCCACATTACATTAAATGTAAGGCTAAAATTTTCAGTTTTTTTTTTATTTTTTATTGTGCGTTGTTCAAAACATTACAAATTTCTTGACATATCATATTCCACACTTTGATTCAAGTGGGTTATGAACTCCCACCTTCACCCCATACACAGATTGCAGAATCACATCAGTTACACATCCATTGATTTACATATTGCCATACTAGTGTCTGTTGTGCTCCGCTGCCTTTCCCATCCTCCACCAACTGTGGCAGAGGCATTAGCCAAAACACTTGATCTCTCTGAGCTTCACATGTAAATTGAAATCCTTTGCGTTGGTGTAACCT
>NW_026008203.1:67100-68135 GCF_001458135.2 Marmota marmota marmota | reverse complement strand
GTGTTAGGGTTAGTGTTAGGCTAAGTGCTAGGGTTAGGGTAAGTTTTAGTTTAAGTGTTAGGTTTAGGGTAGGATTAGAGTTATGGTTTTGGTTAGTTTTAAATTTAGGGATTGTGTTAGGGTTTGGGTTAAAGTTAGTTTTAGTATTATAGTTAGGGTTAGGTTCAATTTTTTGTTATGGTTAGCATGAGGTTTAGGTTTAGTTTTAGGGTTAGTGTTTGGTTTACGGGAAGTTTTACGGATAGTGTTAATGTTAGGGTTAGGGTTAGTGTTAATGTTACGGTTAGGGTTAGGATTGGGTTAGTGTTAAGATAAGTGTTAGGCTTCGGGAGAGGTTTAGGGTTAGTGTCAGGGTTAGGGTTAGGGTTAGGGTTAGGGTTAGTTTTAGAATTAGGTGTAGGTTTAAGGTTGGTGGTAGGGTTATTGTTAGGATTAGGTTTCGTGCTAGCGTTAGGGTTAGGGTTAGGATTAATTTTCCTGTTAAGGTTAGGGCTAGGGTTAGAGTTGGGTTTATGGTTAGTGTTAGGTTTAGGGTTAGGTTTAGTGTTAGGATTAGGATTACTTAAGTGTGAAAGTTAGGTTTAGGTTACAGTCAGGGTTATGGTTTAAGTTAGGGTTTCTGTTAGGTTTGGAGTTAGAGTTAGTGTTAGTGTAAGGTTTAGGGTTAGGGTTAGTCTTAGTGTTAATGTTAGGATTAAGGTTAGGTTTAGGGTTAGTGTTAGTTTTAGAGTTAGGTTTGTTTTACGGTTAGGTTTAATTGTATAGTTAGTGTTTGGGTTTGTGTTAAGGTTAGGGTTAGCGTTAGTGTTAGTTTTAGTGTAAGGATTAGGGTTACTGTAGGGTTAGGTAAGGTTAGTGTTAGGGTTATGTTAGGGTTATGGTTATGGTTTTGTTTAAGGTTCGGTTTACGGTTAGGGTTAGGGTTACGATTAGTGTTCTAATTAGTGTTAGGGATAGGGTTAGCACTACAATTAGGGTTAAGTTTTAGTGATAGGTTTTGGGTTAGGTTTAGGTTTAGAGTTTGTGTTAGGGTTA
>NW_026008203.1:60604-64829 GCF_001458135.2 Marmota marmota marmota | reverse complement strand
TTAGTGTTAAGGTCACAGTTAGTTTGAGCATTAGTGTTTGGGTTAGGGTTATAGTAAGGTTTAGGGTTTGTGTTAGAGTTAGGGTTAGGGACAGTGTTTGGTTTAGGGTTAGTGTTAGGGTGAGATTTATTGTTAGGTTTATTTTAGGGTTTGGTTTAGATTCGGGGTTAACTTATGGTTAGTGTTAGGGTTAGGATTAATGTTAGGGTTAGTGTTAGGGTTAGTGTTAATGTTACAGTGGGGTTTAGCATTAGGGTTTGTGTTAGAGTTAGGGTTAGGGTTAGTGTTTGTGTCAGATATAGTGTAAAAGTTAAGGTTAATGATAAATTTAAAGTTGGTGTTAGGGTTAGTGTTATTGTTACTGTTACAGTTACGGTTAGAATAAGGGTTAATGTTAGGGTTTGTGATAGAATTACGGTAGGGTTAGGGTTAGGATAAAGCATAGGGTTAGTGATATGTTAGGGTTAGGTTTAGGGTTAGGGTTAGGTTAGGGTTAGGTTTAGGGTTAGGTTAAGGTTAGGGTTATGGTTAGAGTTAGGGTTTGTGTTACGGTTAGGGTTAGTGTTGGGGTTAGTGTTATGGTTAGGATTAAAGTTAGCGTTAGGATTAGGGTTAGGGTTAGGTTAAGGTTTAGGATTAGGTTTAAGATTATGGTTAGAATTTGTGTTATTGTAAAATTAGGGTTAGGGTTTATGTTAGGGTTAGTGTTATGGTCAGTTTTAGGGTTAGAGTTAGGGTTTGTGTTAGGGTTACCATGAGGGTTATGTTTAGAGTTACAGTATGGATTAGGATTAGGTTTAGGGTTAGTGTTAGGGTAGGTTTGGGTAATGGTAATGGTTAAAGTTAGTGTTATGGTAAGTGTTAGGGTTAGGTTTAGGGTTAGGGTTAGTGTTACATTTAGGTTTAGGATTTGGGTTAAGGTTAGGCATAGTGTGAGTTTTATGGTTAGGGTTTGTATTATCGTTAGTGCTTGGGTTAGGTTAGGATTTATGTTAGGGTTGGTATTATGGTTAGGGTTAGGTAAGCATTAGCGTTAGCATTAGGTTAGGATTAGGGTTATGGTTTGCGTTAGTGTTTGTGTTAGGGTTAGAATTAGGATTACTCTAGGTTTAGGGTTATTATTAGGGTTAGGTTTAGGGTTAGGGTTAGTGTTAGGGTTAGTTTTAGGGTTAGAGGTAGGGTTAGGGTTAGGTTCACTATTAGGTTTTTGGTTAAAGTTAGGGTTAATGTTAGGTTTAAGGTTATGTTTAGTGTTAGGATAAGAGTTAGGTTGCTGTTAGGGTTTCAGTTAAGATTATTGTTAGGGTTACAGTTACGGTTAGTGTTAAGGTTTGGGATAGGTTTAGGGTGAGGTTTAGCGTAGAGTAAGGGTTAGGGTTAAGTTAGGATAAGTTTCAGGTTTAGGGTTCGTGTTGGGGTTAAGGTTAGGATTAGTGATACTTTTAAGTTTAAGGTTAGGGTTAGGTTACAGTTGTTAGGGTTAGGGTTAGGTGTTTGGGTTAGGGTTATAGATGTATTTAGGGTTAGTTTTAGGATTAGGGTTAGGGTTACTGTTTGGTTTAGGTTAGGTTTAGGGTGAGTTTTAGGGTTAGGTTTATTGTTAGTTTTAGGGTTAGTGTTAGCCTTAGGGTTATGGTTAGGGTTAGGGTCAGTGTTAGGCTTAGTGTTATAGTTAGGTTTTTAGGTTTAGGATTAGAATTCATGTTAGGCTTAGGGTTAGGGTTATGGTTAGATTTAGGTTTAGTGATAAGGTTAGAATTAATGATGTGTTTAGTGTTGTGGTTTGAGGAAATTTTAGTGTTAGGATTTGTGTTAAGGTTTCGTTTAAGCTTCGTGTGAGGGTTATGATTAGTGATACAGTTAGGTTTAGGTTTAGGTTTAGTGTTAGGTTAGGAATAGTGTTAGGGTTAGGTTAAGGTTCGGGTTATGGTTAGGGTTGAGGTTTGTGTTACAGTTAGGATTAGTGTTAGGGTAATTTTAGGGATAGGATTAATGTTACTGTTAGGGTTAGGGTTAGGGTTAGGATAAGGTTTATATTTAGGTTTTGGGTAATGGTTAGAATTAGTGATAGTGTAAAGTTTGTGTTATGGTTAGTGTTGTGATTAGGGTTAGGGTTATAGTTAGGGTTAGGGTTTGTTTTAGGGTTTCTGATAGGGTTACGCATATGTTTACAGTTATGGTTATTATTAGGGTTAGGGTTAGAGATAGGTTTAGGGTAGGTTAGGTTTAGGGTTAATGTTAGAGTTATTGTTATTGATAGGGTAAGTGTTATGCTTATGTTTCGGGTTAGGGTTAGGGTTAGGGTTAGGTTAGGGTTAGGGTCAGAGTTAGGGTTTGGGTTAGGATTAGGCTTACCGTTAGTGTTAGGTTTAAGTTTAGGATTTGGGTTTGGGTTAGGGTTAGGGTAAAAGTGTTTGGTTTAGGGTTATAATGAGGTTTGGGTTTAGTATTAGTGTTAGGGTTAGGGTAAAAGTTAGATTTAGTGTTTGGTTTTGGGTTACAATAAGGTTTAGATTTGGTATTAGTGTTAGGGTTAGGTTTAGTGTTAGGTTTACAGGTAGGGTTATAGTGAGGGTTAGATTTAAAATTAGGGTTAGTGTTAATTTTAGGGTTAGGGTTAAGTTTAGGTTTAGGGTTATGGTTAAAGTTAGAATTAGGGTTAGACTTAGGTTTATGGTTTCTGTTAGGGTTAGAGATGGGTTAAATTTAGGGTTAGTTTTAGGGTTGGGGTTACGGTTTGAGTGAGGATTAGGCTTAGTAGTATGGTTAGGTTTAGGCTTTATGTTAGGGTTATGGTTAGCGTTAGTGTTAGGGTTAGTATTACTGTTAGGATTTGGGTTTGGTTAGGTAAGCGTTTGTGTTAGGGTTAGGTAAAAGTTAGGTTTATGGTTTGGGTTATGGTTGTTATAAGTTTTAGGATTAGGGTTAGGGTTAGTGTTAGGATTTGGGTTAGGGTTAGGTTTTGACATAGGGTTAAGGTTAATTTTATGGTTAAGGTTATGATTATGTTTAGTGATAGGGTTCGGGTTAGGGTTAGGGATAGGATTATGATAGGGTTAGTGTTAGGGTTAGGGTCCGGTTAGGTTAGTGTTAGGGCTACTGTTAGGATTATGGTTAGTGTTAAGATTAGGATTACAGTTAATTTTAGTATTTGGGTTAAGGTTATAGTTAGGTTTTGGGTTAGTGTTAAGGTTAAGGTTATGGTTAGTGTTAGGTTTAGGGTAAATGTTAGGGTTAGGGTGAGGGTTAGGGTTAGTGTTAGGGTTAGTGTTAGGATTAGGGTTAGGTTTAGGGTTAAGCTTTGTGTTAGGTTTAGGCTTCAGTTTAGGGTATGTATAAGGGTTAGGGTTAGGGTTAGGTTTAGGTTAGAGTTAATGTTATGGTTAGGTTTAGGGTGAGTGTTAAGCTAAGGGTGAGGGTTTGGTTTATGGATAGTGTTAGTGTTTGGTTTAGGGGTAGGGTTAGTGTTTGTGTCAGGGATAGGGTTAGGGTTAGGTAAGGGTAAAGTTTAGGATTAGATTACGTTCAGGATTATGGTTGGGTTAGGGTTTGTGTTAGGGTTAGAGTTAGAGTTAATGTAAGTTTTTGTGTTAGGGTTAGGGTTAGAGTTAATGTAAGTTTTTGTGTTAGGGTTAGGGTTAGAATTAGTGTTAGTGTTAAGGTTATGATTGTGTTTAATGTTAGTGTTAGTGTTAGGGTTAGGGTTTGAGTTAGGTATGTGCTTAGTGGAATGGTTAGGGTTAGTGTTATGGTTATTGTTAGTGTTGGGTTTAGTGTTCGGGTTAGGGTAAGGTTTAGATTTAGAGTAAGTGTTAGGGTTAAGTTTAGTGTTAGGTTTAATGTTAGGGTTAGGTTTAGGGTTAGTGTTAGGCTTAGGGTTTGGGTTAAGTTTAGCATTAGGTTTCCTGTTAGTGTTAGGGTTTGTGTTAGAGTTAGTGTTAAGTTTAGGGTTATGTTTAGTGTTAGGGTTAGGTTTAGGGTTAGTGTTACGTTTAGGCTTAGGATTTGGTTAGGGTTAGTATTATTGTTCAAATTAAGGTGTGTGTTAGCGTTCGGGTTAGGGTGAGTTAGGTTTAGGGTTAGGTTTGTGTTAGGGTTTGGGTTAGGCTTAATTATAGAGTAGGGTTAGGGATAGGTTAGAGTTAGTGTTAGTTTTAGCGTTAGATTTAGTGTTAGTGTTAGAATTAGGGTTAGGTTTAGGGTTAGTGTTATGGTTAGGGTTATG
>NW_026008203.1:39046-49290 GCF_001458135.2 Marmota marmota marmota | reverse complement strand
CCTTCCCCGTCTTCCCCCTCTGTACCAGACCCACAGAAAAGTCTTAACTGACTTTCTCCAGAAGTCTTCACCATGGCTGACTTTAGGAGTTTCAGCAAAAGAGTTCCTATAAAAGAGTTCAGTATAGAAAAACGTCCTCTTTTCATGTTGCCCTGTTCTACTTGGCCACTGGCTGGAAAAATCAGCACTCCTAAGCTAGACACCCCCTTACTAGTTTTTCACAAAATATGTGAACAAGGCCTCTGGCCTTGAGCTGGGGCTTCACAGAGATGGCTACATTTCTAAGATAAAAAAGTTATCAACTGGGCTCCATGGTAACAGCTAGCAGGGGAAAAAAAAGAAAGAAAAAGTTCTCCCCCTCTCAGGTGTCCTTGAAAAGTTAACTTGCCCAGAACAAAGGAAAAAACAGAAACAAAAACTGCTTTTTGTGAACTTCTGCAGACTGTGAACTTCTGAGCCCCTTCCCTTACATGTTGAGTACAAAATTCTGAAACTACCTAAACTTGAGGTTCAAAGGATTAATTGATTACAACAGAAGCAATGCCCTCTGAATCCGGTTGCAACCAAATAGGACTGTTTCCCTGTCTTTGGTGCTATCTTAGGTGCCTTGCCTTGTTCGTCCCTACAACAGTATAATTCTATATACTTAAACATTATTTATGTTTTCATGAAATAGTCAACAGATGTGATTAATTGTATAATGGTGCAGATGTTTCCCAGAGTGCTCTATCATGACGCAGGTTAATTTGAAGATCAAATAAGGGGACATACAACCCGGTACCGCCGGGAACCTGTATCCCTCACTTTAGCAATCCTATTAGGAATAGGAGCTGCTGCAGGGGTGGACACAAAAACCACTGCCCTGGTCTGTGGGACACAACAAATGACCCAATTAGAAACAGCAATGGACCAAAACTTAAAGATATTAGAAACCTCCATCACAGCTTTGCAGGAATCTTTAACCTCTCTCTCTGAAGTTGTTTAACAGAACAGGTGAGGGTTGGACCTCCTCTTCATGAGAGAAGAAAGCCTTTGTGCTGCATTGAGGGAAGAATGTTATTTTTATGCCAACCATACTGGAGTTGTAAACGAATCTATGAATAAATTAAGGAGACGCTTTTAAGAGCATCAATGAGAGAGAGAAACCCAAAAAGGGTGGTATGAGTCTTGGTTCACACAGTCCCCCTGGTTAACTACACTTTTATCAGCCCTGGCCGGTCCTTTAATAATCCTTATATTGTTGCTAACTCTAGGACCCTGTTTGCTCAACCGTGTAGTTTCCTTTCTCCAAGCTCAAATTGGACAAATCAAACTTATGGTAATCAGACAACAATATACCCCACTAGCAGACATAGAATGTGACACCCCCCAATGATCACTTTTATGATTAAAAGTAACCAGAAGAAGAAGTGGGAAATGAAAGGTTAATAATCTTGAGAACTGTTTGCTAATCTTGTTCCCAGAATGTGCTGTCCCCAACTGCCGATTGCAGGCAAACCGCCCACTCGCCCTGACCCGTCAATGAACTTCCCTCCCTGCCCTCTCCAAGGAAAGTATATAAGCTCTGCTTAAGCTGTTCTCAGGGCTCTTTGCTCTATTCAAGTGAGCTCTGAGCCCCAGCATGCTGGACCCCAATAAACCCTTTGCTGTTACATGAGACAGTCTCTTGGTGGTCTCTTCCTCCGACGCTTGCCTGACCTTTACAATCATTAGTGTTAGGGTAAGATTTAGGGTTTGTGTTTGTGTTAGGTTTGGGGTTCTGATTATTTTTAGTGTTACTGTTGGGATTTGGTTTAGCATTAGTGTTAGGGTTGTGGTAAGTTTAGGGTAAGTGTTAGGGTTAGGGTTTGTGTTAGGTTTAGATTTAGGTTTAGGCTTAGGGATAGGTTTAGGGTTAAATTTAGTTTTAGGGTTAGGTTTAGGGTTAGTGTTAGGTTAGGCCAAGGGTTGTGTTAGGGTTAGAATTAAGGTTAGGGTTAGGGTTAGTGTTAGGGTTAGAGTTAGGGTTAAGTTTAATTTTAGTGTTAGGATATGGTTAGGTTTAGGGTTAGGGATAAGATATGGTTAAGTTTATGGTTTATGTTAAGTTTAGGGTTAGGTTGAGGGTGAGGATTAGGGTTAGGATTAATATTAGGGTTAGTGTTAGATTTAGGGTTATTGTTACAGTTGGGGTTAGGGTTAGGATTTGTATTACGGTTAGGGTTTTAGTTTTAGGGTTAGGGTTAGGGTTTGTATTATGGTTAGTCTTAGGGATACGTTTAGGCTTATGGTTACGATTAGGCTTGGATTTAAATTTAGGGTTAGTGTTAGTGTTAGGGGTAGTGTTAGTGTTAGGTTTAGTGTTAGGGTTAGGGTTAGGGTGAGTATTAGGGTTAGGGTTAGGTTTATTGTTATGGTTAAGGATCGAGTTTGGGTTAGAGTTAGGGTTAGTGTTAGGTTTAGATTTAGTGTTACGGTTATGGTTGGAGTAGTGGTTGTGGTTAGCGTTAGGTTTAGGGTCATTTTTAGTGTTAAGGATCGGGATCAGGTTAGGGTTAGGTTTAGGTTTAGGGTTAGAGATAGGGTTAGATTTATGGTTAGTGTTCGGGTTAGCATTAAATTTAGAGTTAGGGTTAGTGTTAGGGTTAGGGTTTGTGTTAGGTTTAGGTTTAGGGTAACAGTTAGATTAGGTTTATGGGTAGGATTAGGGTTAAGGTTAGGGTTAGTGTCAGTGTTAGGTTTTGCATTAGGTTTAGGGTTAGGGTTAGGTTTAGTATTAGAGTTAGGGTTTGTGTAAGGGTTCACATTAGGTTTAGGATTAGTGATAGGGTTAGGGTTAGTTTTAGTGTTAAGGTTAGGGTTAGGGTTCATGTTAAGGTTAGCGCTAGGTTTAGTGTTAGTGTTAGGGTTTCTGTTAGGATTAGTGTTATGGTTAGTTTTAGGGATAGGTTAGGTTCGAGTTAGGGTTATAGTTAAGGTTAGGGTCAGGGTTTGTGTTAGGGTTAGTGTTAGGTTTATGATTAGGTTTAAAATGAGGTTTAGGGTTAGTGTTATATTTAGGGTTAGGTTTAAGTTTAGGGTTAGTGTTAGGGTTAGCATTAGAGTTAGGTTTAGGGTTAAAGTTAGGATTAGCATTACTCTTAGGTTTGGGGTCAGTTTTAGGTTTAGTGTTAAGATTAGAGTTAGTGTTAGTGTTAGGTTTATGATTAGGGTGAGGTTTGGTGTTAGTGTAGGGATTATTGTTAGGTTTAGGGTTCAGTTTATTATTGAGGTTAGGGTAAGATTTAGGGTTAGGTAAGGTTTAGGGTTAGGCTTACTGCTAGGTTTAAGTTAAGGGTTAGGGTTAGGGTTAGGGTTAGTCTTTGGGTTAAAGTTAGGGTTAGGTTTAGTGATTGGATTAGTGTCAGGGTTTGTGTTGGGTTTAGTGATTGGATTAGTGTTAGGGTTTGTGTTAGGTTTAGGATTAGTGTTAGAGTTAGGGTTACATTTAGGATTACGGTTAGGTTTAGGATTAGTGTTAGGTTTAGGGTTAGGGATAGGTTTAGTGTTAGGTTTAGGGTTAGTGATAGGTTTAGTGTTAGGTTTAGGTTTAGGTTTTGTGTTAAGGTTAAGGTTAAGTTTTGTGTTAGTGTTAGGATTATGGTTAGGATTATGTTTAGTGTTAGGATTAGTGTTAGTGTTAATGTTTGCATTAGGGTTAGTGTTAGGGTTAGAGTTAGTGTTAGGGTTAGTTTTATTGTTAGGTTTAATTTAGGGTCAGAATTAGTGTTATTGATTGTGTTAAGTTTAGGGTTACCTTTAAGGTTAGTGTTAGGGTTTGGGTTTTGGTTCGTCTTAGGGTAAGGGTTAGGGTTATTTTTAGTGTTAGTGTTACAGTTAGTGTTAGGGTTAGTTTTAGGGTTAGAGTGAGTGTTATGTTTAGTGTTAGGGTTAAGGTTAGTGTTATTGTTAGGTTCAGGAAAGGGTTTAGAGTAAGTGTTAATGTTAGTGTTAGGGTTAGGTTTAGTGTAACCAATAGGAATAGGGTTAGGCTTAGGGTTAGTGTTAGAGTTAGGGTTGTGGTTAAAGTTAGTGTTATGGTAAGGTTTAGGATTAGTTTTTTGCTAAGTGTTAGGGTTAGTTTAAGAGTTAGGTATAGTGTTAGGGTTAGGGTTAGACATAGAGTTGGGTTTATGGTTAGGATTAATGTTGGGGTAAGGTTTAGGATTAGGGTTAGGGTAATTGTTAGGTTTAGTTTAAGAGTTAGGTTTAGGGATAAGGTTATGGTTAGTTTATGGGTAACTGTTTGGGCTAAAGTTAGGGTTAGGTTTTTGTTAAGAGTTAGGGTTATGGATAGGATTAGGGTTAGAATTAGGGTTAGGTTAGGGTTAGGAGAAGTGTTAGGGTTATGGTTAGGGTTACTGTTAGTGTTAGGTTTAGGTTTAGGGTTAGCATTAGAGTTAGGGTTATGGTTAGGGCTAGGTTTAAGGTTACCTTTAAGTTTAGTGTTAGGGTTCGGGTTAAGGTGAGGGTTAGTGTTAGTGTTCAGGTTAATGTTAGGTTTAGGGTTAGAGTTAGGGTTAGTGTTAGGGTTAGGTTTAGGGTTAGGTTTAGGGTTATGGTTATGGTTTGCCTTAGGTTTAGTTTTAGTGTTAGAATTAGTGTTAAGGTTAAGGTCAGTGATAGGCTTAGGTTTAGAGTTAGGGTTAGTGTTAGGGTTAGGTTTAGTGTTAGGATTAGTGTTAGGATTAGGGTTACGTTTAGCATTAGTTAATGTTTAGGGTTAGGGTTAGTTTAAGTTTTGAATTATGGTTTGGGTTAGGGTTTGTCTTCAGTTTAGGATTAGTATTACTGTTAGGGTTAGGGTTACGATTAGGGTTAGTTTTAGTGTTATGGTTAGGTTTAGGGCTTGTGTTAGGATTAGTGTTAGGATTAGCATTAGGTTTAGGGTTAGGGTTAGTGTGAGGGTTAAGGTTATGGTTAGTGTTGGTGTTAGGATTTGGGTTAGGTTTAGGTTTAGTGTTAGGGTTGAGTTCGGTTTAGGGTTAGTGTTAGGGTTAGCATTAGGTTTAGGTTTAGGGTAAGGGTTAGCCTTAGGATGAGGGTTAGTGTTAGAATTAGTGTTAAGGTTAGGGTTAGGGTTAGGTTTAGTGGTAGGTTTTTGGTTCTGGTTAGGTTAAGGGTTAGTTTAAGGGTTAGGTTTAGGGTTAGGTTTAGGGTTACAGTAAGTGTTAGGTTAGATTTAGAGGTAGGATTAGGGATAGGGTTAGGGTTAGTGTAAGTGTTAGGTTTTCGTTAGGGTTAGTTTTAGGGTTTTTGTTAGGGTTTGGGTTATTGTTAGGGTTAGGGTTAGGGTTGGGTTACGTTTAGTATTAGTGTTAGGGTTAGGGTTTATCTTATGGTTTGCTAGTGTAAGGATTAGATTTAGGATTAAAGTTAGGGTTAGTTGTAGTGATAGGTTTGGGGTTGTGTTAGGGTTAGTGTTAGTGTTAGGGTTAGGGTTTGCATTAGGGTTAGTGTTAGGGTTAGAGTTAGTGTTAGGGTTAGTTTTATTGTTAGGTTTAATTTAGGGTCAGAATTAGTGTTATTGATTGTGTTAAGTTTAGGGTTACCTTTAAGGTTAGTGTTAGGGTTTGGGTTTTGGTTCGTCTTAGGGTAAGGGTTAGGGTTATTTTTAGTGTTAGTGTTAATGTTAGTGTTAGGGTTAGTTTTAGGGTTAGAGTGAGTGTTATGTTTAGTGTTAGGGTTAAGGTTAGTGTTATTGTTAGGTTCAGGAAAGGGTTTAGAGTAAGTGTTAATGTTAGTGTTAGGGTTAGGTTTAGTGTAACCAATAGGAATAGGGTTAGGCTTAGGGTTAGTGTTAGAGTTAGGGTTGTGGTTAAAGTTAGTGTTATGGTAAGGTTTAGGATTAGTTTTTTGCTAAGTGTTAGGGTTAGTTTAAGAGTTAGGTATAGTGTTAGGGTTAGGGTTAGACATAGAGTTGGGTTTATGGTTAGGATTAATGTTGGGGTAAGGTTTAGGATTAGGGTTAGGGTAATTGTTAGGTTTAGTTTAAGAGTTAGGTTTAGGGATAAGGTTATGGTTAGTTTATGGGTAACTGTTTGGGCTAAAGTTAGGGTTAGGTTTTTGTTAAGAGTTAGGGTTATGGATAGGATTAGGGTTAGAATTAGGGTTAGGTTAGGGTTAGGAGAAGTGTTAGGGTTATGGTTAGGGTTACTGTTAGTGTTAGGTTTAGGTTTAGGGTTAGCATTAGAGTTAGGGTTATGGTTAGGGCTAGGTTTAAGGTTACCTTTAAGTTTAGTGTTAGGGTTCGGGTTAAGGTGAGGGTTAGTGTTAGTGTTCAGGTTAATGTTAGGTTTAGGGTTAGAGTTAGGGTTAGTGTTAGGGTTAGGTTTAGGGTTAGGTTTAGGGTTATGGTTATGGTTTGCCTTAGGTTTAGTTTTAGTGTTAGAATTAGTGTTAAGGTTAAGGTCAGTGATAGGCTTAGGTTTAGAGTTAGGGTTAGTGTTAGAGTTAGGTTTAGTGTTAGGATTAGTGTTAGGATTAGGGTTACGTTTAGCATTAGTTAATGTTTAGGGTTAGGGTTAGTTTAAGTTTTGAATTATGGTTTGGGTTAGGGTTTGTCTTCGGTTTAGGATTAGTATTACTGTTAGGGTTAGGGTTACGATTAGGGTTAGTTTTAGTGTTATGGTTAGGTTTAGGGCTTGTGCTAGGATTAGTGTTAGGATTAGCATTAGGTTTAGGGTTAGGGTTAGTGTGAGGGTTAAGGTTATGGTTAGTGTTGGTGTTAGGATTTGGGTTAGGTTTAGGTTTAGTGTTAGGGTTAGGGTTAGTGTTAGGGTTAGCATTAGGTTTAGGTTTAGGGTAAGGGTTAGCCTTAGGATGAGGGTTAGTGTTAGAATTAGTGTTAAGGTTAGGGTTAGGGTTAGGTTTAGTGGTAGGTTTTTGGTTCTGGTTAGGTTAAGGGTTAGTTTAAGGGTTAGGTTTAGGGTTAGGTTTAGGGTTACAGTAAGTGTTAGGTTAGATTTAGAGGTAGGATTAGGGATAGGGTTAGGGTTAGTGTAAGTGTTAGGTTTTCGTTAGGGTTAGTTTTAGGGTTTTTGTTAGGGTTTGGGTTATTGTTAGGGTTAGGGTTAGGGTTGGGTTACGTTTAGTATTAGTGTTAGGGTTAGGGTTTATCTTATGGTTTGCTAGTGTAAGGATTAGATTTAGGATTAAAGTTAGGGTTAGTTGTAGTGATAGGTTTGGGGTTGTGTTAGGGTTAGTGTTAGTGTTAGGGTTAGGGTTTGCATTAGGGTTAGTGTTAGGGTTATGTTTAGGTTTCAAATTATGGTTAGGGTTAGTGTTAGTGTTAGGTTTAGCATCAGGTTTAGCATTAGAATTAGGTTTAGGGTTACGGTTAGTGTTAGGTTTAGGGTTAGGTTTAGGGTTGGTGTTTGTGTTAGAGTTATGGTTATGGTTAGGTTCAGTGTTAGGGATAGGGGTAGAGTTAGGGTTTGTTTTAGGGTTAGGGCTAGGTTTATTGATAGTGTTAATGTTAGGTTAGTTTTAGGGTTAGGGTTAGGTTTCGGTTAGGGTTAGGTTAAGTGTTTGCATTATTGTAAGGTTTATGGTTTTGAGAAGGTTTAGGGTTAGGTTTAGTGTTAGGGTTAGGTTTAGGGTTAAGGATAGTGTTAAGGTTAGGGTTTGGTTTAGGTTTAGGTTTAGATTTAGTGTTAGGTTAGTGTGAGGGTTTATGTTAGGGTTCGAGTTAGTGTTAGGATTAAGGTTACATTTAGGATTAGGTTTTGTGTTAGGATATCGGATAGGGTTAGGGATTCGGTTATGGTTAGGATTCAGGTTTGGGTTAAGTTTAGGGTGAGGGTTATGGACAGGGTTTGTTTTAGGGTTAGATTTAGAGTAAGGGTTAAGTTTTGGGTTAGATTTAGTGTTAGTTTTAGGGTTAGGGTTAAAGTTAATTTTAGGTTTAGGTTTAAGGTTAGGTTAGGGTTAGATTTAGGATTAGCGTTAGTGTTATGGTTAGGGTTGGGGTTTGTGTTAGATTTAGAGATAGGTTTACGGTTAGAGTTATTTTTAGGGTTAGGTTTAGGGTTAGAGATAGAGTTACGGTTAGTGTTAGGGTTTGGGTTAGGTTTAACGTTATTATTAGTGTTAGGGTTAGGATAGGGTTACTGTTAGTATTAGAGTTAAGTTTAGGTTTAGGTTAGCAGTTAGTGTTAGGTTTAGTGTTAGAGTTTTGTGTTAGGATTATGACTGTTGTTATGTCTAGGGTTACACATAGGATGAAGGTTAGGTTTAGGTTTAGGTTTAGGTTTATGGTTAGTGTTAATATTAAGGTTAGGGTTAGGATTAGTGTTATTGTTAAGGTTAGGGTTAGAGTTAGCCATAGGATTAGAAATAGTTTTAGGGATAGTGTTATGGTTAGGGTTAGGGTTAGTGTTCAGGTAAATGTTAGGTTTAGGGTTAGTGTTAGGGTAAGGGTTAGGATTAGGGTTAGAATTAGGGTTAGAGTAAATGTTAGTGTTAGTTTTAAGGTTAGGTTTATTTTGAGATTTAGAGTTAAGTATAGGATTAGGGTTAGATTTAGGGTTAGTGTTAGTGTTAGGGTTAGTGTTTTGGTTAGGTTTAGGCTTACGCTTAGAATTTAGGGTTAAGGTTAAGAGTTAGGGTTAAGAGTTTGGATTTGGGTTAGGGTTAGGTTTAGCATTAGGCTTATGGTTAGGGTTAGGGTCAGGGTTAGTATAAGTGTTATGTTTAGAGTTAGTGTTAGGGTAAGTGTTATGGTAGGGTTAGATTTATGGTTAGAATTAGTTTTAGGGTTGTGGTTAGGAATAGGTTAAGTGTAAGGTTTAGGCTTAGGGTTAGTATTAGGTTAGTTTTAGGGATAGAGTTAGAGTTTGTTTTAGGGTTAGGCTAGGATTAGTGTTAGAGTTAGTGTTGGTTTAGAGTTATGGTTAGGTTTACAGTTAGGTTAAGGATTAGGGTTAGTGTTAGTGATTGGATTAGGGTTAGTTTTCAGGTTAAGGTATTTGTTTGGTTTAGGGTTAGGAATAGGTTTTGTGTTAGGGTTAGGTTTAGGGTTATGGTTAGATTACGGTTTGAGTTAGGGTTAGGTTTAGGGTTAGGGTTTGTGTTAGGGTTAAGGGTCGGGATAGGGTTAGTGTTAGACTTAGAATTAGGTTGTTAGTTTAGTGTTAGGTTTAGGGTTAAATTTAGTGTTAAAGTTAGGGTTAATGTTAGGTTGAGGGTTAGGGTCATGGTTAGGGTTAGAGTTAGGGTTAGGGGTAGGTTTATGTTAGTATTAGGTAAGGGTTAAGTTTATTTTTAGGGTACTTGTTAGGGTTAGGTTAAGGGTTAGATTTAGAATTATAGTGAGGATCAGGGTTAAGGAACTGGTTAGGGTTAGGGTTATTTTAAAAGTTAGGATTAGGGTTAGGTTTATGGTGTTAGTGTTAGGGTTAGTGTTAGGTTTAGTGATATAGTTTGTGTTAGGTTGAGGGTTAGGTTTAGAGTTCGGTGTTAGGGTTAAAATTAGGGTTACAGTTGGATTACGTTTAGAGTTAGTGTTAAGGTTTGGGTAACAGTTAGTGTTAGAATAAGGGTTAGGGTTAAGGTTAAGAGTAGGGTTAAGATTAGTGTTTGTGATAGGATTAGGTTTAGGGTTAGTGTTAGGGTAAGGGCAAGGATTAGCTTTAGAATTAGGGTTAGAGTAAATGTTAGTGTTAGGTTTAGGGTTAGGTTTAGTGTGAGTTTTAGAGTTAAGTATAGGGTTAGGGTTAGATTTAGGGTTAGTGTTAGTGTAATGGTTATGGTTTTGGTTAGGTTTAGGCTTAAGTTTAGAATTTTGGGTTAAGATTAAGAGTTAGGGTTAGGATTTAGGATTAGGGTTAAGGTTATGTTTAGTATTAGGCTTATGGTTATGGTTACGGTTAGGGTTAGTGTAAGTATTATGGTTAGGGTAACTGTTAGGCTATGTGTTAGGGTAGGGTTAGATTTATGGTTAGAATTAGTGTTAGGGTTAGGGATAGGGATAGGTTTAGTGTAAGGTTTAGGATTCGGGTTAGGATTACATTAGATATTGTGATAGGTTTATGGTTTATGTTAGGGTTAGGGCTAGGGTTAATATTAGAGTTAGTGTTATGTTTAGAGTAAGTGTTAGTTTATAGTTATGGTTAGGTTTACTGTTAGGTTAAGGGTTAGTGTTAGTGATTGGATTAGGGTTAGGGTTCGGGTTATGATATGTTTTAGGGTTAGGCTTAGGAATATTGTTTGTGTTAGGATTAGGT
>NW_026008203.1:10775-31650 GCF_001458135.2 Marmota marmota marmota | reverse complement strand
TACCCTATCTTTAACCCTAAACCTAACCCTAAGCCTAAGCCTAACCTTAGATCCAATCCTAAGCATAACCCTAGCCCTAAACCTAGCTATAACCCTACCCATTACCCTAAGGATAACCCTAACCCTTATGCTGACTCTAGGCCAAAACCTAATCCAATGCCCATTTCTAACCCTATCCATTACCCTACACATAACTTGAACCCTAAACCTAAAACTATCATTAACCTATCACTAAACCTAATGCTAATTTGAGCCCTAACCATAAACCATAACCTAACTTAAAACCTAACCCTGAGCCTAATAATACCCCTAGCTCTAAACCTGACTCTAACCATAAACCTAACCCTTAAAATAGACCTAGATACAAACCTAACCCTAAAACTATCCTTAACTCTAATTCTAGACCTGACATTAGCCCTAGCACTAATCCTAGTCCTAACCCTAACACAAACCTTAACCCACATCCTAGACATAATCCTCGCCTCCATCATAACCCTAACCCTAACCCTAATTCTTACCCTCACCCTATTTCTAGAACTAGGTGTAAACTCATCCCTTACCATAAATCTAGCCATAATCCAAACCCTAACACTAAACCTAGCCCTAACCCTAGGCCTAACTCTAACATTAACACTTGCCCTAATCCTGGACCTAACTTAGCCCTATCCCTAACACTAAACATAACCCTAGCCCTAAGATTAGCTATAACTCTTGCCGTAGACCTATAGGGTAGTTCTAACCTTTTCCCTTACCATCACCCTAAACCTAGACCTAATCTTAGCCCTTACCCTAGCCCTAGCCCTAAAACAAAAACGAGTTATAGCTCTAATCCTTACCCTTAACCTAAACCAAACCCTAACTTTACAACTAGCCATAACCCTATTTCTAACCCTATCCCTATTTCTAGTCCTAACCCTAACCTGAAAACTAATCTTGACCCTGACTCTGACCCTAACACTAAATCTAGCTATAAATCATTGTAACCATAAATCTAACCCTAACACTAGACCTAGCCTTAACCCTAACCTTATAACTAGCGCAAATTATAACCTTACTTTGTACATTAGCCATAGTCTTAACCCTAACCCTAACCTAACCCAAAACCTAGCCTTAATCAGAGTCCTTATCCTAGATTTAACCCTTAAATTAAACTTAACACTAACCCAAACAAAAGCCCTAATTCTATACATAACCCTAGCCCTAAACTTACGTCTAACTCTATCCATTACCCTAATGATAAACCTAACCCTTATGCTAACCCTAGGCCTTACCCTAACCCTACCCATTACACTAAACCACAACTAAACCCTAAACCTAACCCTGTCATTACCCTAACCCTAAATATAATGCTAATTTGAGCCCTAAACTTAAACCCTAACCTAACCCAAACCCTAAACTTGATTCGGACTCTAATAATAACCCTAGCTTTAAAACCGACCCTTACCCTAAACCTAACCCTTATATTGAACCAAGACATAAAGCAAAAACTAAATGTATCCCTAATTGTAACCCTAGACCTGACATTAGCCCTAGACCTAATACTAGCCCTAAACCTAATACAATCACTAGCCCTCATCCTAGCCCTAAACCCTAGCCTTAATCATAACCTTAACCCTGACCCTGGTCCTAACCCTAATATTAACCCTCACCAAGCCCTCAATCTTGTTATAACCCATTCCTTTAAACTAAACATATCCCTAACTCTAACCCTAAACCTAGGCATAAACCTAACACTAACCCTAGCCCTAATTTAGCCCTATCCATAACCATAACCCTAAACCTAGAACATAAGACTAACTCTAACTCTCACACTAGCCCTATCACTAGTTCTAACCCTAGCCCTAACCATTGACCTAACCGTTGCCCTATCCTTAGTCCTAGCACTAACGTTAGATTAACACCTATCTCAAAATCTAACCCTAACTTAAATCCTAAGCATAACCCAAACACTAGCACTAAGCTTAACACTAATCCTAAAACTAGCCCTAATCCTAGCCCTAGCCTAAAACAAAACTGATCCATAGCTCAAACATAATCCTTAAATTAAACGAAATCCTAAACATACCCCTAACCCTAGACCTAATTCGAGTTTTAGCTGAACCCTAAAATTAACTCTGACACTGACTCTGACACTAACATTAACCCTAGCTCTAAACATCACCCTGACCTTAAACCTCACCCTAACACTCAACCTAGCCCTAACCCCAACACTAAAATTAGCCCTAAATGTAACTCTAGTATTTACATTAGCTATAACCCTAACCCTAGCCTAACTTAACCTGAAACCTAGCCATAATCTGAGCCCTATCCTGAGCTTTAAACCTAACCCAAGCCCTAACCATAACCATAGCCCTAATCATCACCATAACCCTAGCCCTAACCCTAGTCTAACCCTATTCATTACCATAAACATAACGCTAACCCTAATGCTAACCCTAGGTCTAAACCTAATGCTCTCTCTAAACCTATTTCTATCCATAACCCTAAACCTAACCTGGACCCTAATACTAACCCTATCATTACTCTAACACTGGCCCTAATTCTAATTCAATCCCTAAATTTAGAACTTAGCCTATCCCAAACCTTAACCTAGACCTTGTCCATATTAATAACCCTAGCCCTAAACCTGAACTACCCCTAAACCTAACCCTTACACTAGACGTAGCCATAATCCTATACATAAAATTATCTTTAAGCATAATTCTAGACCTGAAATTAGCTGTACCCTAAATCGTAGCCCTATCCCTAAAACCAACACTTGACCTCATCCTAGCACTAAACCTAGCATTAATCATAACCCTAACTGTAACCAAAGCTCTAACCCTAATTCTAAAAATAACCCTACCTCTAAACCTAGCTATAACATTATCCCTTACCCTAAACTTATTACTAACTCAAACCCTACTCTATATTTAAGCTGAACACTAACCATAGGCCTAATCCTAGCCCTAATTTATCCATTTCCCTAACCTAAGCCCTAAGACAAATTCTAACTCACAGTAGACTTATTCCTAGTTCTAAACCTATTACATCCAATAATCTAACCCTAGCCCTAACCCTTTCCCTATCCTCAGTCCTAACACTAAACCTAGATCTAACCGTAAATCTAAATCTAACCCTAAACCTAAGCTTAAGCCTAACACTAACACTAGCCCTAACTCTAATGCTAATCATAAAATTAGCACTAACCCTAACCCTAGCAGCAAAACAAAACCAAGCAATAGCACTAACCCTAAAGCTTAATTAAAACCACCCTAACATTACATCTATACCTAACCCTAGCCCTTAATTCGACACCTAACCCTAACCTTAAAAGTAACCCTGACACAGACTCGTATCCTAATGCTCACCTTAGCTCTATACCCCATCCTAACCTTAAACCGAAACCTACGAATAACGCTAAATCTTATTTGAGTCCTAACCCTAACTTTGGCCCTCATTCATATCCTAAAACTAAACCTAGCTCTAAATATCACTCTAACCTTAAACCTAACCCTAACACTAGACCTACCCTTAACCCTAACTCTAAAACTAACCATAACGGTAACCTAGTTCTTACATTAGCCATTGCCCTAACCCTAGCCCTGAACCTACAACAAAAACTTGCCCTATTTAAAGCTCTAAACCTAGCTTTATTCCTAACCCTAACCCTAACCCTAGCTCTATCACTATTATTTACCCTAAGCAAAACTCTAACCCTAATGGTAACCCTAGAACTATTCCTAATTATTAGGCTAACCAAAATCTGAACTCTTTTAATAGTCCTGACTCTAGCCCTTATTCTAGCTCTAATCTTATCCCAAACCCTAACACTAACCCTGACCCTTATTCTGACACAATCAATAACCCTAGGTCTAAACCTGAACCTAAGCATAGAGAAAAACTTAATACTGGCTCTACCGGTGACCTTATAATTAAACATAACCCTAACCCTAGCACTAAGACTTACTCTAACTCTCACACTAGCCCTATCCCTCATTCTAACCCTATTCCTTACCGTAACCCAAAACCTAGCCCTAAACCTAGCACTAATGCTTGCCCTATCCTTAGTCCTTGCCCTAACCCTATTTCTAACCCTAACTCTAAATCTAACCCTAAACCTAAGCCTAAGCCTAACATTAACACTAGCCCTAACTCTAATGTTAATCATAAAACTAGCCCTAACCCTAACCCTAGCAGTGAAACCAAACTGAGCAATGGCCCTAACCCTAAACCTTAACTTAAACCTCGCTAAAACTACATATAGACCAAACACTAGCCCTAAATTCGATTCATAACCCTAACCTTAAATCTAACCCTGAAACAGACTCATATTCTAATGCTCACCCTAGCCCTAGACCCCATCTTAACCTTAAACAAAAACCTAACAGTATCCCTATCACTAATTCTAGTCCTAACCCTAACCCTGACCCTAACTCATATCCTAACACTACCCAAGCTCTAAATATCACCCTAACCTTAAACCTAACCCTAACACTAGACCTACCCCTAACCCTAAACCTAAAACTAACCCTAATTATAACCCTAGTTCTAATATTAGCCAATGTTCTAACCATAGCCCTAAACCTACAACAAAAACTAGCCCTAATATAAGCTCTAAACCTAGCTTGTATGCTAACTCTAACTCTAACCTTAACCTTAGCTCTAACCTTATCCCTTACCCTAAGCAAAATCGTAACCTGAATGGTAACCATAGACTTGTCCCTAATCCTTAGGCTAACCAAAATCTTAACCCCATTAATAGTTCTGACCCTAGCCCCCATTTTAGCTCTAATACTATCCCAAACTCTAATGCTAACCCTAACCCTTATTCTGACCCTAACACTAAACTTATGTCTAAACCTAACGCTAAACCAAGAACAAACCCTAACACTGGCACTATCAATAAACTTATTCCTAAACCTAACTCTACCACTAGCCTTAGACCTAAATCTAATCCTAAATCTAGCCTTAACTCTAGCCCTAGACCTAAACAAAAACCTAGTCCTAGCCCTAACAATAACCGTTACCCTAACCCAAACACTACCCCTAACCCTAGACCTAAACCTAGTCCTAATTCTGGCTATAACCCTAACTCTAACTCTAACCTGAACACTGACCAGCATTTAACAGTAAACCTACCTCTAAACCTGTCCCTAATAGAAAATATAAACCTAACACTAGACCTAGCCATAACCCTAACCCTAAAACTAGCCCTAGACATATCCCTAGTTCTTAAATTACCCACAGCCCTAACCCTAGGCCTAAACCTGACACAAAACCTAGAGCTAATCCTAGGCCTTCACCTAGCCCTAAGTGTAACCCTAACCCTAACCCTAGACCTAATCCTAACTTAACCCTAGCCTTAGTCCCAACCCTAGCTCAAAGCCTAACACTTACCATAAACATAAAGCTAGAACTATCCATATATCTAACCCTAACCCTAGCCCTAATCCTAACATTAACCCTAGCCCTAACCCTAGCTCTAAACATACAAAATACACTAAACCTAACCCTAAACCTATTGGTAACCCCAGCCTTATCCCTAACCATAACCCTAACCAGAAAACTAAACCTAAACCTAACCCTAAACCTAATACTCACTATAACCCTAACCCTAGCTCAAAACCTAAACCTTAACATAAACCTAAACATAACCATAGCCATAACCTTAACCCTAAACTTAAATCTAACCCTATCCCTAAAAATAAACCTAAATCTAACCACATCCATTACACTAAACCTAACCCTAACCCTAATGATAATCCTAGCCCTAACCCTAACTCTAACCCTAAAACTAGCGTAATTCTATCCCTAGACTTATCCTTTAACCTAACACTTGCTCTAGCCCTACCCATAGCTCATAACCTAACCCTTATGCTAAACATAACCCTAAACATAACCCTAATTCTAACCCTCACCCTAACCCAAACTCAAGACCTAATCCTAACCATAACCCTAGCCCTAAACTAAACTCTAACTGTATCCATTACCCTAAACATAAACCTGACCCTTATGCTAACCCTAGACCTAACACAAACCCTATCATTAACACCAACCCTATCATTAATCCTAAACCTAACCTGAAACCTAAACCTAACCCTATTATTACAATAACCCTAACCCTAATGCCAATCCGAGCACTAACCATAACTCAAACCTAAACCAAACCCTAACTCTGAACATGACCCTAAAAATTCCCCTAGCTCTAAACCTGACCCTTACACTAAACTTAATCCTTACACTAGACCTAGCCAAAAACCTAAGCTTGAAAATATCCCTAACTGTAACCCTAGATCTGACATTAGCCCTAGGCATTATCCTAGCTCTAACCCTAAAACAAACCCTAGCTCTTATCTTAGCCCTAAAAATAGCCTTAATCATAACCCTAACCCTAAACCTGGGCCTAATTCTAACACTAACCCTAGCCCTAATCTTAGCCCTAATTTAGCCCTATCCCTAACGCTAATCCTAACCTAGCCCTAAGACTAAGTCTAACTCTCACCCATGCCCTAAAACTATTTCTAAACCTATCCCTTACTGGAACCCTAAGCCTAGCTCTAACCCTAGGCCTAACCCTAGACCTTTTCTTAGCCCTAGCCCTAACCCTAGATCTCAACTTAAATCTAAATCTAACTCTAACCATAAGCCTAAACCTAAACCTAACACTAGCCCTAACCCTAACCATCATGCTAATCTTAAAACCAGTCCTAACTCTAGCCCTAGCTCTAATACAAAACCAAGCCATAGCCCTAACCCTGACCCTTAACCTAAACCAAACCTTAACCCTATACCTAGCCCTAACCTTAGCCCTAATTTGAGTTTTAAGCTGAAAACTAAAACTAACCCTGAACCTGACCTAACCCTAAACCTAGCTCTAAAAATCACTCTAACCCTAACCCTAAATCTAACAATAGTCTGAGACCTAACCCTAATGGTAAAACTAGCCTTAATCGTAACCCTAGTACTTATATTAGATGTAACCCTAAACCTAGCCTTAACTTAACCCAAAACATAGCCATAATCTCTGTCCTAAGAGTAGCTTTAACCCTAACCCTAACCTTAACCATAACACTATCAATGATTGTAACCATAACCCTAGCCATAACTTAGCTCTAACCCTATCCATTACCCTAACCATAACCCTAAGCCTAATGCTAACCCTAGGCTTAAATGTAACCCTATACCTACTCATAACCCTATTCATTACCCTAAAACTAACCTGAAGCCTAAACCTAACACTATCATTACCCTAATTTTAACCCTAATGCTAATTCGAGCACTAACTTAAAACCTTAACCTATCCCAAACATTAATAATGACCCTGACCCTAATAGTACCCTTAGCTCTAAACATGACCCTAACTTTAAACCTACCATTACACTAGATGTAGCCATAAACCTAACCCTAAAACTATCTTTAACCATAATGCTGGTCTTGAAATTAGCCCTAACCATAACCCAAGTTTTAACCCTAGTTCTAACCCTTGCCCTAGCCCTAAACCTAGCAATAACCACATCCCTTACCCTAAACCTAACCATAACCCTAAACCTAACACTAACACATCACCCTAACCCTAGGCCTAAAAATAACACTAAGTCTAGCACTAATCCTAGCCCTAATTTAGTCCAAATCCAAAACCTATACTTAGCCTTAAGACTAACACTTGCCCTAGCCCTATCACTAGTTCTATCCTTAGTGCTAGCCCAAATCCTAACTCTAAATATAAACCTAACTCTAAATTTAACTGTAACCATAAGGCTAAACCAACCTCTAACATAGTCTTAACAAAATTGCTAATACTAAAATTTGAACTACAACTAGCCCTAGTCATAAAATAAAACCAAGCCATAGCCCTAACACTAACCCTTATTCTAAACCAAACTCTAACACTAAAATTAGCCCTAACACTAATTCTAGAACTAACCCTAAACCTGATGCTAAACCTAACACTAATGCTAGCTCTAAATATTACCCTAACCTTAAATTAAGCCTATCACTAGACCTAGCTTTAACCCTAACCATAAAACTAGCCCTAATCATAACCCTAGTTCATACATTAGTCATTGTCCTAATCCTACCCCTAACTCTAACACAAATCCTAACTGTAATCTAATCCCTAACCCTGGATTTAAACCAAATCTTAAACCTCACACTAGCCCTAACCCTAAACATAGCCCTAACCCTTTCCCTTACCCAAAGCCAAACTCTAACCCAAATGCTAACCCTAGTACTAACCCTAATTCTTAGCCCGACTTATACACTAACCATATTACTAGTCCTTACTGTAGCCCTCATTCTGGCTCTAACCCTAACCCTGACCCTTATTCTGATACTAACCCTGGGTCTAAACCTGACCCTGGGTCTAAACCTGACCCTTATTCTACACTAACCCTGGGTCTAAACCTGACCCAATCCCTAACACTTGCCCTACCGGTAACCCTACATCTATATTTAACCCTAACACTAGCCCTAGACCTAAAGCTATTCTTATAAATATCTATAACTCAAGACCTAGACCTAAACAAAAACCTAGTTATAACACTCACAATAACCCTTAACCTAAACCAAACACTAACCCTACACCTAGACCTAAACCTAGTCATAATTCAGGCTATAACCCTAATCCTAACCCTATCCCAAACACTTACCCTTACCATAACACTAAACCTAGCTCGAAACCTGACCCTAATCAGAAACCTAGACATAACACTAGACCTAGCCATAACCCTAAACCTAAAACTAGCCCTAAACATAACCCTAGCTCTTACGTTACACGTAGTTCTAACCCTAGCCCTAAACCTAACATAAAACCTAGCCCTAATTCTAGGCCTAAACATAGTCCTAAGCATAACCCTATCCCTAATCATAGCCCTAACCCTAACACTAACCCTAACACTAACCAATGCCTTAGACCTAACCCTAGCTCAAAGAAAACCCTTTCACTAAACATAGAACTAGCCCCAACCTAAACCCTAACCCTAATCCTAGCTCTAATCCTAACTTAATCCTAGCCCAAACTTTAGTTCTAACCCTATCCATTACACTTGCCCTAACCCTAATTATAACCCTATCCCTAACATTAAACCTAACCTTAAACATACATGTAACCCTAGACCTAACTTGAAACCTAACCCTTGCAATAGCCATAACCTTAGCTGAAATATTAAACCTTACACTAAACCTAATCCTAACACTAACCCTAACCCAAACACTAACACTAAACCTAAACCTACATCTAATATTATCTATTACCCAAAATTTAACCCTAACTCGAATTAAAACCCTAGCCATAAGTCTAACCCTAAAACTAGCACTAAACATATTCCTAGCTCTTACATTACCCATAGTTCTAACCCTAGTCCTTAACCTAACATAAAACCTAGCCCTAATCCTAGGCCTAAACTTACTCCTAAGCATAACCCTAACCCTAATCAGAGCCCTAACACTAACCCTAACCCTAACCCATGTCTTAGACCTAACCATAGCTCAAGGAAAACCCTTTCACTAAACATAGCACTAGCCCCATCCTAAGCCCTAACCCTAAACTTAGCGCTAATCTTGACTTTAATCCTAAACCAAACTTTAGCTCTAACCATATGCATTACACTTACACTAACCCTAATTATAACCCTATCCCTAACACTAAACCTAACCTTAATCATAAATGTAACCCTAGACTTAACCCAAAACCTAACCCTTGCAATAGCCCTAACCTTAGCATAAATATTAAGCCTTAAGCTTAACCTAATCCTAAGAGTAGCCCTAACCCATAACATAACTCTAACCCTAACCCAACCTTAATATTATCCATTACCCTAAACTTAACCCTAACCCTAATTAAAACCCTAGCCATAACCCTAACCCTAAACCAAACCATAACCTTAAACGTAACCCTAGTACTAAACTTAAACCTAACCCTCGCCCTAGCTTTAATCCTAGCTCAAACACTAATCTTTACTCTAGCCGAACCATAAACTTAGCCCTAAATTTAACACTTACCCTAACCCTAATACTTACCCTAAACAAAACCCTAGCCCTATCCCTAAACCTAATCCTAATCCTAGACTTAATCCAAACCATAACCTAACCCTAACCTGAGCTCTAAACATATCCATTACACTAACCATAACACTAACCCTAATGCCAATACTAACCCTATCAATAAACCTAACCTATTATTTATCCTAAACCTTAACTGAAACCTAAACCTAACCATATCCATTACCCTAACACTAAACATAAACCTACCACTAACTCAAGCCTTAACCGTAAACTTTAACCTAAACCAAATGCCAACCCTGACTCTAACCCTAATAAAACACCTAGCTCTAAACCTGACCCTTACACTAAATGTAACTCACTAGAACTAGGCATAACCTAATCCTAAAACTATCCCTAACTATAACCCTAGACATGACATTAGTCCTAGTCCTAGTCCTAGCCCTAAACCTAACAGAAACCCTAGCCATCATTCTAGCCCTAAACCTACCTTAATCCTGTCCTGAACATTAACCCTAACACTAATCCTACTTCTAACCTTCATCCTATACCTAAAGCTAGCCATAATATCACCCATTCTTCTAAACTTAACCTTGACCCCAATGCTAACCCTAAACCTAGCCCTATTCCTAGGCCTAAACCTAACAATAACCCTAGCCCTAATCCTAGCCCTAATTTAGCTGTAACCCTAACCCTAACCTAAGCCTGGTACTAAGTTGAAAACTAACTCTCTTCCTAGCCGTATCCCTAGTTCTAACCCTATACCTTCTGGAACCCTAACCAAGCCCTAACCCTAGTCCTAGATATAACCCTAAATCTAAATCTAACTCTAACCCTAATCCTAAACTTCATCCTAACACTAGCTCTAACTCTAACACTAATCCAAAATCTAGCCCTAACACTAGCCCTAGCCCTAAAACAAAACTGAGCCATAGCCCTAACCCTAAACCTTAAGTTAAACCAAACCCTAACCCTACACCTAGCCCTAACTTTAGCCCTAAATAGAGTCCTAACCTTAACCCTCAAACTAACCCTTAACCTGACTCTGACCCTAACACTGAACCTAGCCCTATATATCGCCCTTACCCTAAACATATGCTTTGCATGCTTCAGCATAGGGCTACATTCACAAGGAACAAATCAGAGAGTGCCCACAGAGAACTGATTGAGTGTGTGAAGTTTCAAGCAGCTAACACCAACCCTGTTTGTTATCCAGCTCCATTTCCAATTACACATATAAGTCAAGATGAAGTGAAACCTTAAAACACAAACTGTTCCTGACAGCGAACCATGAACCAAGAAGGCCCAAACATGGGGAATATAGTAAGGGGAGGTAAAAGATGAATCCTCCCTGGTATCAAAGACATTTGAACAAAACTAACACTAAACCCAACACTAATTCTAAACCTAGCCTTAAACCTAACCGTAACCCTAACTCTAACCTGTTTAGAGAATCTTTGATCATAGAAGACTCAAACATGGGGTGCCTAGTAGGGCAAGGTAACAGATGAATCTTTCCCAGTATAAAAAAAAATGACAAAATAATTGGGAGAGGTGTTTCAGTGTATGCCTATTTCCCCTGTTTTTTTTTTTTCTAAAATGCTCTTGGATAATGTTCTTTTCATTGCCATGGCTTTGGAAAACTTTCACTAGGAAGAAACAAGGGAGTGCCCACAGAGAACTGGTTGAGTGTGTGAAATTTCAAGCAACGAGCACCAACCCTGTTTGATTACCAGTTCCATTTCCTTTTACCCATATAGGACACCTTGAAGTGAAAATTTAAAATACAAACTGTTCCTGACAGTAAACAATTGAAATTAGAAGGCCCAAAACTGGGGAACATAATAAGGCTAGGTAAAAAAGAAATCCTTCCCAGTATCAAAATTTGAACAAAAATAACTTTAACTCTAACACTAGTTCTAACTCTAGTACTAAATCTAACACTAAACCTAAACCTATCCTGTTTATAAAGCTTTGATCATACAAGTCCCAAACTTGGCGAACCCAGGGCAGCAAGCTAGCAGATGAATCCTGTGCATTATCAAAGAAATCTGACCAAATAATTGGGGTGAGGTAGTTCAACACATGCATATTTCCCTTATTTCTCATATAGTGCTCTTGAATAAAGTTGTTTTTGCATGCTTGTACTTAGAGCTACTTTTACAAGGAAGAAACCACAGAGTGCCCACAAAGAACAGATTGAGTGTGTGAAGTTACAAGCAGCTACAAAAAATACTCTTTAATTTCTGGCTCCATTTCAATTTATCTGAATAGGTTCAAATGAAGTGAAACCTTAAAACTCAAACTCTTCCTCACAGTAAACCTTGAACCAAGAAGGCCCAAAACTGGTGAACATAGTAAGGCTAGGCAAAAGACGAATCCTGCGCAATATCAAAGAAATTTGAACAAAACGAACTCTATCCCTAACACTCACTCTAACACTAGCCCTAACCCTAACACTAAAACTAACCCTCACCTGTTTAGAGAACCTTTGATCATAGAAATTCCAAACTTGTGGAGATTACTGGGGTAAGCTAACAGATGAATCCTGTGCAGTATCAAAGAAATCTGACCAAATGACTGGGGGACGTAGTTCAGTACATGCATATTTTGCTGTTGTCTCCTAAAGTGCTCTCAGATAAATTTTTTTTTGCATGTTTCAGCTTTGGGATAATTTCACAAGGAAGAAATCAGAGAGTACCAACAGGGAATCAACTGAGTATGTGAAGTTTCAAGCAGCTAGCACCAACATTGTTTGATACCGAGCTCCATTTCCATTTACCCAGAGATCAAAATGAAGTGAATCCTTAAAATATACAGTGTACCTGACAGTGAACACTTGAATTGGGAAGGTCCAAAACTGGGGAACTTAAGAAGGCTAAGGAAAAGATGAATACTGCCCAGTATCAAATAAATTTGAACAAATCTAACTGTAACTCTAATGGTAGATTTGACTCTATCTCCAAACCTAATGTTAAGCTATTTAGAGAACCTATGATCGTAGAAGTCCGAAAACTGGGGATCCTAGTGGGTCAAGCTAGTGGATGAATCCTGCACAGTATCAAAGAAATATGACCAAATATTTCAGGAAGGTATTTCAATATATTTATAATTCCCTCTTTTTTTTTCCTAAAGTGCTCTTGGATAATCTTGCTTTTCATGCTTCAGCTTAGAGGTATATTCACAAGGAAGAAACCAGACAGTTCCCACAGAGAACTAATTGAGTGTGTGAAGTTTTAAGCAGCTAGCACCAACCCTGTTTGATTTCCAGCTCCAATTCCATTTAGGTCAAAATGAAGCAAAACCTTAAAATAGAAAACGTTCCTGAAAGCAAACCATTGAATCTTGAAGGCCCAAACTTGGGGAGCCTAATAAGGATAAGTCAAGGATGAATTCTGTACAGTATCAAAGTAATCTGACCAAAAAATTCGAAGCTCTTTCAGTACATGTGTATTCTGCTTGCTCTTTCTACTTCAGATTAGGGCTACTTCCACAGGAAACAAACCAGATAATCCTCACTGAGAACTGATTGAGTGTGTGATGATTCAATCAGCTATCCCAAACCCTGTTTGATTTCCAGCTTCATTTTCATTAACCCCTATAGGGCAAAAAGAAGAGAAACATGAAATTTGAAACTGTTCCTGAAAGCAAACCCTTTATGTCGGAGGCACAAATATTTGGAGTATAGTTAAAATAGGAAAAAAATGAATCCAGCACAGTATCATAGAAATTTGAAAACAAAACTAACTCTAACCCTAACACTAGGTCTAATCCTAGTCCTAACACTAACCCTAACACTAACCTTAACCTGTTTAGAGTCCCTTTGATCCAGAAGTCCCACACTGGTGGAGCCAAGTGGAGCAGGCTAACAGATGAATCTTTCACAGTATCAAAGTAATCTCACTGAATAATTGGGGGAAGTAGTTCAGCACATGCTTATTTCCATTTTCTCCTAAAGTGCTCTCACATAACGTTGCTTTGCATGCTTCTGCTTAGGGCTACTTTCACAAAGAATAAACCAGAGAATGCCCATAGAGAACTGATTGAGTGTGTGAGGTTTGAAGTAGCAAGCACCAAACTTGTTTGATTTCCAGTTCCATTTCCATTTACCCACACAGGTCAAAATAAAGTGAAAACTTAAAATACAAACTGTTCCAGACAGCTAACCCTTGACCCAAGCCTCCCAAACCTAGAGGATAGAGTAAGGCTATGTAAAAGCTGAATCCTGCCAAGTATCAAAGAAATTTGAACAAAACTAAATCTAACAAAACACTAGCTGTCAATTAAGCCCTAACCTAATACTAAACCTAACCTAACCTGTTTAGAGAAGCATTGATCATAGTAGTCCACAAATAAAAGAGCCTAGTGGTTCAAGCTAACAGATAAATCCTATGCAGTGTCAAAGAAATCTGACCAAGTAATTGGGGGAGGTATTTCAGTACATTAATATTTCCCTTTTTTTCTTCTAATATGCTCTTGGTTAAATTATTTTTCATGCTGCTGTTTATGGTACTTTCACAAGGAATAAACCAGAAAGTGCTCACAGAGAGCTGATTGAGTGTGTGAAGTTTCAAGCAGCTGGCACTAACCCTGTTTGATTTACAGCTCCATTTTCATTCACATCTATAGACTATATTAAAGTGAAACCTCAAAATTCAAACTGTTCCTGACAGTGAACCAGCAAAACTTGAAGACCCAAACTTGGGTATCCTACTAAGGCTAGGGAAAGGATGAATCCTGAATAGATTGTAAAAGCAATCAAGGAAAAAAAGTTGAAGATTGCTCCTAAAGTGCTCACAGATAAAGCTGTTTCTTTCTACTTCAGCTTTGGGCTACTTCCACAAGAAACAAATGAGAGAATGCTCAATGAGAACTGATTGAGTGTGTGAAGTTTCAAGCAGCTAGCACAAACCCAGTTTGAGTTCCAGCTCCATTTCCATTCATCCCTATAGGGCAAAATGAAACATGAAAATTAAAACTGTTCCTGAGAGCAACTCCTTTTACCTAGGAGGCCCAAACATGGGGAGTAGACTAAGAATAGGAAAAAGATGAATCCTGCCCAGTATCAAAAAAGTTAAAAAAAAAAAAAAACTAACTCTAACCTGGACACTAGCTCTAACCCTTGCCCTAACTCTAACCATAACCATAACACTAACCTGTTAAGAGAATTTTGATCATAAAAGTTTCAAAATTGGGGAGACTAGTGGGACAAGCTAACAGATGATTTCTGCACAGTATCAAAAAATCTGACCAAATAATTGGGGGTGGTATTTCACTACATGCACATTGCCCTGTTTTCTCCTAAAGTGATCTTGGATAAATTAGTTTTGCATGTTTCATCTTACAGCTACATTCACAAGGAAGAAAACAGAGAGTGCCCAAAGACAACTGATTGAGTAGGTGAAGTTTCAACCACCTAGCACAAACCCTCTGATTTCTAGCTCCATTTGCATTTACTCATATAGGAAAAAATGAAGTGAGACATTAAAAACAAACTATTCACGACAGCAAACTATTGAAGAGAGAAGGCCCAAAACTGAGGCACATAATAAGGCTAGATAAAAGATGAATCCTTCCCAGTATCAAAGAAATTTGAACCAAAAAAACTGTAACACTAACACTATCGCTAAAGCTAGCCCTTACCCTAATGCTAAACCTAACCCTAACCTGTTAAGAAAATCATTGATCCTAGATATCCCAAACGTGGGGAGCTTACTGGGGCAAGCTAAAAGATGAATCCTGTGCAGCATCTAAGAAATATGACCAAATAATTGGGGGAGATAGTTCATTACATGTCTATTTTTTTGTTCTCCCCTAAAGTACTCTCAGATAAAGTTGCTTTGCATACTTCAGCTTAGGGTTACATTCACAAGGAACAAACCAGAGAGTGAACACAGAGACCTCATTGAGTGTGAGATGTTTCAATTAACTAGCACCAACCCTCTTTGATTTTGAGCTCCATTTCCCTTTACCATATAGGTCAAAATGAAGTGAAACCTCAAAATACAAACTGTTATTGTCAGCAAATCATTGAACTGAGAAGGGCCAAACCTGGGGAACTTAGTAAGGCTAGGTAAAAGATGAATCCTGCCCAGTATCCAGAAAATTTGAACAAAACTAACTCTAAACCTAACGCTAATTCTAAACCTAGCCCTAACCCTAACTGTAATCTTAACCCTAACCTGTTTAGATAACCTTTGATCATAGAAGTCCCAAAGTTGTGAAGCCTAGTGGGGCAAGCTAAGAGATGAAAAATGCACAGTATCAAAGAAACCTGACCAAATAATTGCGGGAGGTAGTTCATTACATGCTTGTTTCTCTGTTGTCTCCTAAAGTGCTCTCGGATAAAGTTGGTTTTGCATGCTTCTCCTTTGGCCTATATTAAATAGAAAGAAAGCAGCGAGTGCTCACAGGGAACTAATTGAGTGTGTGACGTATCAAGCAGCTAGTACCAACGCTGTTTGATTTCCAGCTTCATTGTCATTCACACCTATAGGCCATAATGAAGTGACACCTAAAAATTCAAACTGTTCCTGACAGTGAACCATTGAAATTAAAGGCCCCAAATTGGGGATGCTATTAAGGCTAGGTAAAGGATGAATCCTGTACAGTATCAAAGTAATTTGACCAAAAATATTGAAGATTGCTCCTAAAACACTCACAAACGAAGCTATTTCTTTCTATTTCAGCATAGGGCTACTTCCACAAGAAACAAACCAGAAAATGCACACTGAGAACTGATTGAGTGTGTGAAGTTTCAAGCAAACTTTCAAACCAACTCTGTTTGATTTCAAGTTCTATTTACATTTACCCATATAGGTCAAAATGAACTGAAAACTTAAAATACAAACTGTTCCTGACAGCGAACCACTGAACTTAGAAGGGACAAACATGGGGAGAATAGTAGCATAGGGAAAAGATGAATCCAGCCCAGTATCAAAGAAATTTGAACAAAAATATCTCTAACACTAGCTCTAAACCTAACCCTAAATCTAACCATAACAGTAACCCTCACCTGTATAGAATACCATTGATTCTAGATGTGCCAAACTTGGGTAGGCCAGTGGGGAAGTTAAAGATGAATACTGCACAGTATCAAAAAAATCTGATCAAATCATTGGGAGACTTATTTCAATACATATATATTTCTGTGTTTTCTCCTTAAGAGCTCTCAGATACAGTTCCTTTTGCATGCTTCAGCTTTGGCCTACCTTCAAAAGAAAGAAACCAGCAAGTGCCCACTGAGAACTGATTTGTGAAGTTTCAAGCATCTCCTACCAACCCTGTTTGATTTCCAGCTCAATTTCATTCATATCAATAAGCCATAATGAAGGGAAATCTTAAAATACAAACTGTTCCTGACAGCGACCCATTGAACCGAGAAGGCCCAAACCCGTGGAGCATAGTAAGGCTAAGTAAAACATGAATTCTACCCAATATCATAGAAATTTGAAGAAAACTAGGGCCACGCTAGAGCTCTCTGTGCAGATGGAAGACTCAGCTGTGTGGTTGCTCTCAGCTCAGTTGGAAGTCGGAAGTCTCAGCCGCACATGAGCTCTCTGCACAGATGGAAGTCTCAGACGTGCGTGAGCTCTTGGCGCAGACGGAAGTCTCGGCCGTGCAGGCACTCTCGGCGCAGAGGATAGGTAGTACAGAACACAGAGGCTTTGCTTGTGGGTCACCAGACCAAGATCTGGACACGGCCAAAGGTCACCCCAGAACCACCCACCTCACCAAACACCCTACACAGGTAAAAGATGGAATCCATCTTGGAAAACCTTACTCACCATCTATCAGTGGCCCTGGCTACCAACTCAGTTCTGCAGCTGCTCAGGTACCAGGTTTCCAACTCCCCTACCTCCAGCTGTGATAACAGAAGATTTTTCTCACAAGCTTTGGGGGGGGGGCATAGCTATCAATGCAGAACAGCAACTGTACAGGTACCTGGTTTCCAACTCAGAGACTAAGGGTAGGGAGGCTACCAGTAGAAGCTCAAACCCTCTCACACTGGCTACTTCCATCACTGGTAGCACAGAGACTCTAGCTAGGAATAGACAACTCCAACTTCTGCAAGAAAAAAAAAACAGTTTTATGAAATACTTTTTCTTTCTTTCTTCCTTTTCTTTTCTCGCTCTTCTCATCCATTCTCCTCTACCCTTCCCCCTCTTATCCTCACAACCTCAACATAGGCTCCAGATAGAAGCTGAAGCCCTCTCAAACTGGCTACCTCCACCACCCTTAGCACAGAGACTCAAGCTAGGAATAGACAACTCCAACTACTGGAAGAAAATAGAGTTCTGAGAGAACTTAGAACTTGGTATAGAGCTAGGGTTAGAGTTAGAGTGTCTTAGGGCAAGGGTTAGTGTTAGGGTAGGCCTAGGGTTAAGACTAGGCTTAATGTTAGGTTTAGGGTTAGCGTTAGGTTTAGGGTAAGGGTTGGACTTAAAGTTAATTTTATGGCTAGATTGAGGTTTATAATTAGGGTTAGGGTTAGGTTTATGATTAAGGTGAAGTTTATGGCTAGGATGTGGGCTAAGGTTTTTGTTAGGGTTAGGACTAGGTTTAGAGATAGGGCAAAAGTCAGGTCTAGGGTTACACTTAGGGATAGTTTAGGGTTAGATTTATATCTAGGTGTATTTTAAGGGTTAGGTTTATGGTTAGGGTCAAGTTTAGAGCTAGAGGTATTATTAGAGTTAGGGTCAGCTTTAGGGTTTTTGTTAGGTTAAGCTTTAAGTTTAGGGCTCGAAATAGCATTATTATTAAGGATAGGGTAATGATAGTTTTAGGTTTAGGGTTCAAGTTAAGTGTAGGGTAATGGATAGGATTAGGGTTAGGATAGGATTAGGGTTTGGCCTAGGGTTAGCATAAGGGTTAGGGTTATCCTTAGAGTAATGGATCAATTAGAGCTAGGGTTAGGGCTAGGGTTATGCTAAGGATTAAGTCTAGGTTTAGGCTTAGGCTTAGGGTTAGGGCTATGTTTAGGATTAGGATTAGCTTTAGGGTTAAACCTAGGTTAAGCCTTGAATTAGAGCTAGGTTTTGCGATAGTTTAGGGCTACAGCTAATGTAAGAATTTGTTATGATTCAGGCTAGTTTTAGGGTTAAGATTAGGGCTAGGTTTAGTTTTAGGGTTCGGTTTATGGTTGTGGTGGTGTTTAGAACTAGGGTTACTGTAAGTGTCAGGGTCAGTGTTCAGGTTAGTGTTATGGTTAGAATTAAAGCCAGAATTAGGTCTAGGGGAAGAGTTAGTGTTTGTCTTATGCTAAGGATTATTGTTAGGGCTATGTCTAGGTTTTTCATTAGGTCTAGGGTTCGAATTATGGCTATATTTAGGATTAGGTTTAGGTCTAGGGCTTGTGTTAGGGTTAGGTTTAGGTATAAGGTCACTGGAAGGGCTACCGTTAGGGTTCAGTTTAGGGTTAGGTTCAGGTTTAGACCTATGATTAGTGTTAGGGTCAGAATAAGTGTGAGGGTTAGGGTTAGGGTTTGGGTTATGGTTAGAGCTTGAATGAGTGCTAGGGTTAGGACTAGTAATAGGTTTAGGGTTTGTGTTAGGTTAAGTATTAGGGATAGGGTTTGGCTTAGTGTAAGGATAGGATTAGAGCTAGGGTTAGGGCTTGGTTTAGGGCACGGTATAGGGTTAAATATAGGTTTAGGGCTCGGATTAGGACTAGTTTTGTGTTAGGTTTAGTGCTAGGCAACGGCTAATGTAAGAACTAGGGTTACAATTAGGGTGAATTTTGGGGTTATGGTTAGGGGTTAAACCTCTAGTTTTAGGATTACATTTAAGGTTAGGGTGATATTTAGAGCAAGTGTTAGTGTTAGGTTTATAGTCAGGGTCAGAGTTAGTTTTAGAGTTAGGGTTAGGACTCGAAATAAGGCTAGGGTTACTGTAAGTGTTTGGTTTATTGTTAGGGTGGTGTTTAGAGCTAGGGTGAGTTTTAGGATATGAGTCAGAGTCAAGATTAGTATTAAGGTTAAGTTTAGGACTCGAATTAGGGCTAGGGTTAGGTCTAGGTGTAGTATTAGAATTTGGTTTAAGTTAAAGTTTAGTGTTAGGGCTATTACTCGATTTTGTTTTACTGCTAGGGTTAGGGTAAGGGCTAGTTTCATGATTAGTGTTAGGGTTAGTGCTAGTGTTAATGTTAGGCTTAGCCTTAGGGTTAGTGTTAGAATTAGAGTTAGTGTTAGATCTAGGGTTAGGACTAGGAATAAGGATTAGTCAAGTGTTATGGCTTGGTTTATGGCTATGTTTAGGGCTAGGGTTAGGGTTAATTTAAGGGAAAAGCTTAGAAGTAGGGATAGGGCTAGTGTGATAGTTAGAGTTAGTCTTAGGGCTATGGTTAGTGTTAGAATTAGGGATAGGTTTAAATTAGGGCTAGGATTAGGGCTAGGGTTAGTGTTCAGCTTAGATATAGTGGTAGGGTTAGGGTTAGGATTACGTTTAGGCTAGGGGATGGTGTTATAGCTAGGTTTAGTGGGAGGGTGAGGGTTAGAATTAGGTTAGGGCTATGGTTAAGTTTAGGGCTATGATTAGGGCTAGGTTTAGGGTAGGATGAGGGCTAAGGTTTGTTTTTAAGTTTAGGGTTAGTTTTAGGGTTAGGGTCAGGTTTAGAGCTAGGACTATTTTTACAGTAGGGATCTGGGTGAAGATTTGAGATAGGTTAAGTTTTAAAGTTAGGGCTTAAATTAGCATTAGAGTTAGTGTTAGGTTAATGATAGGGTGAGGTTTAGAGTCTAGGTTTGGCTTAGGGTAACGGATAGGGTTAGAATAAGGGATAGGGTTAGGTTTAGTACTAGTTTCAGCATTAGAGTTAGGGTTATGTTTATGGCAATGGATAGGGTTAGAGCTAGGGTTAAGGCTAGGGTTATGCTTATGATTAGTGCTAGGGTTA
>NW_026008203.1:0-7515 GCF_001458135.2 Marmota marmota marmota | reverse complement strand
AAGTACCAGGGTTATGTTTAGGGTTAAATTTAGTGTTAGGGTTAGGGCTATGTCTAGTGTTAGGTTTAGGTTTAGGTTTAGGGTTATGTTTACAGCTAGGATTAGTGTTATGGTCAGAGTCAGGGTCAGGTTTAGTTTTAGGGTTTGGATTAAAACTCAAATTAGGGCTAGTGTTAGGGTTAGGGTTTGGTTTAGGTTAAGGGTTAGGGTTAGGGCTATGGTTCAGTTTTGTTTTAGGGCTAGGGCTAGGGTTAGGGCTAGTTTTAGGATTAGCATTAGGGTTAGGGCTAGTGTTAGGTTTAGGTTTAGCCTTAGGTTTAAAGTTAGATTTAGAGTTAGGGTTAGGGTTATGGTTAATCTTAGGATTATTGTTAGATTTTGAGTTAAATTTAAGTGTAGTTTGAGCTAGGGCTAAGGATAGGACTAGGGTTAGGGCTAGGATTAGGGTCCTGGTAAGGGATTGGGTTAGAACAATGGATGGAGCTAGGGTGAGAGTTTAGAGTTAGTCTTACGAGTAGGGTTAGGCCCTGGATTAGGAATAGGGCTAAATTAGGGCTAACATTAGGGCTAGGTTAGTGTTAGGGTTAGAGCTAGTGTTAGAGTTAGGGTTAGGTGTAATGGTATGTTTAGTGCTAAGATAAAGGCTGTGATTTGTGTTAAGTTTAGGGCTAGGATTAGGGCTAGGGCTAATGTCAGATCTAGGCTTATGATTGGGGATAGTTTTAGGATTATGGTATGCCTTTGTCTAGTGTAAGTGTTAGGTTTAAGTTAAGGGTTAGCTTTAGAGCTAGAGGATTTATTATGGTCAGAGTCAGAATAAGAGTTTGGTTAAAGTTAGAGTTTAGGGTTAGGGCTCAAGTTAGCATTTGGGTGTGGGTTAGGGTAATGATAGCATTTTGTTTAGGGTGCAGGTTAGGTTTAGCTAATTGTTAGGGTTAGGTTTAGGTCTAAGGTTTGCATTAGAATGAGGGTTAGGGTTAATATAATGGATAGTTTAGGGCTACGTTTTGGGCGAGGTTTATGGTTAGGAAGAGGCCTTGAGTTATGGTTATTTTTAGGGTTAGATCTAGGGTTAGGTTCGGGGTTATGTTTAGCATAAGGGTTAGGTTTTGGGGTAGGGTAATGCCTAGGGTGAGCGTTAGGTTTAAAGTTAAGTCTAGAGATAAGATTACAGTATGGTTAGGGTTAGGGTTAGGATTAGGGCTAGGTCATCATTAGGGGTAGGGATAAGGTTAGGGTAATGGATAGGTTTAGGTGTAGGTTTAGTGTTATAGTTATGGTAAGATACAGGTTTAATTTTAGGGTTAGAGATATGGTTATGTTTAGGTTTATGATAAGGGTTAGGGTTTGAGCTAGGGTTAAGTCTATGGCGAGTGGGTTGAGGGTTAGGTATAGGGTTAGTTTTCTGGTTAGTTATAGCATTAAAGTTAGGCCTAGGATTTTCAATATGGTTAGGTTTAGGTTTAGGGTAAAGGGCAGGTCTAGGGGTAGTGTTAAGGTTAGGATTACAACTAGGGTTAGGGTTATTTTTAGGGATAGATATAGGTTTATGTTTAGGGTAAGGGTTAGGCTTTGAGCTAGGATTAGGACTAAGGTGAGGGTTCGGTTACAGTTAGGGCAAGGGTTAGGGTTAGTGTTATGCTTAAGGCTAGGTTTAGGCCTGGGATTAGCTCTAGGTTTTGGGTTAGGTTTAGGCCTAGGGTTAGAGCTATGAGTAATGTAAGAGCTAAGATTATATTTAGGGCTATTTTCAGGGTTAGGGTTATAGCTAGGTATAATTTTAGGTTTAGATTTTTGGGTAGGGTCAAATTTAGATATAGGGTTTACTATAAAGGAAGAGTCAGTGTTTGGGTTAGAGTTAGATTTAGGGTTACACCCAGAATTAGGACTAGGTTTAGGTCTAGGGATAGGGTTAGTGATTGGGTTAGGTTCAGAGTTATTGTTAGGGATAAGGTTAGGTTTGGGTTAGGTCTAGGGCTAGAGTTAAGTCTAGATTTTGGATTAGGTTTAGGTCTAGGGATAGTGTTAGAGTTTGGTCTAGGGTTAGGGTCAGGTTTAGACCTAGGGTTAGTGTTAGGATCAGAATAAGGATCAGAGGGAGTATTAGGGTTTGGGATAGGGTTAGAGCTAGAGTGATGGCTTGGTTTAGGAGTATTGATAGGGTTAAGATTTTGGTTGGCCTAAAGATTAGGGATAGGTCTATGGTTAGCATTAGTGTCAGTGTTTGGCTTAGGGTAAGTGATAGCTTTAGAGCTAGGGTTAGGGCTAGGTTTAGGATTGTGGTTAGGGTTAAATCTATGTTTTGGACTAAGATTAGGGCTAGTTTTTGTGTTTGGGTTAAGTAAATGGCTAACATAAAAACTAGGGCTACAATTAGGATTATTTTAGGGTAAGGGTTGGGGTAGGTGTAAGTTTAAGGGTTAGGTTTAAGATTAGGGTAATATTTAGAGCTAGGGTTATTGTTAGGATCTGAGTAAGAACCAGTTTATTTTAGGGTTAGGGTTAGGACTCAAATAAGGGCTAGTGTTTCTGTTAGGGTTCATTTTAAGATGAGGGTTCTGTTTAGTGCTAGGGTGACTGTTAGGATATGAGTTAGGGTCAGGGATAGTTTTAAGGTTAGGGTTATGACATTAATTAAGGCTTGGGTTACTGTTACGGTTTTGTTTAAGTTTAGCATGGTGTTTAGAGCTAGGGTTACTGTTAGGATATGAGTCAAGGACAGGGTAAGTTTTAAGGTTAGGTTTAGGACTCTAATTAGGCCTAGGTTTAGTGTTAGGGTTTGGTTTAAGTTAAGGTTTAGGATTAGGGGTATTGCTCAATTTGATTTTAGTCCTAGGTTTAGGGTTTGCACTAGTTACATGATTAGCATTAGGGTTAGGACTAGTGTTAGTGTTAGGCTATGCTTAGGGTTAGGGTTAGATTTGAAGTTAGCATTAGATATAGGTTTCAGGCTAGGTCTAAGGTTAGGATTATGGTAACAGATAGGTTTAGAAATAGGGATAGGGCTAGGCGAGAGTTAGAGTTAGTCATAGAGCTAGGGTTTTATATATATATATTGTTTTAGGTCTAGGACTAGTGTTATGGCTAGGTTTAGGATTAGAAATAGTGGTAGTTCTATTGGTAGGGTGAGGTTTAGGCTTAAGTTTAGGGTTAGATTTACAATTATAGTTAGATCTAGGGTTAGGGCTATGGGTAGGGTTAGTGCTAAGGTTAGGGCTAGTTTGAGGGTTACAGTAACGGATAGGGTTAGAAATAGAAATAGGTCTACAGTTGAGAGTTAGAGGTTGTCTTAGGGCTAGGGTTAGGGTTAGGGTTAAATTAGGGCTAGGATTATCACTAGGATAAGTGTTAGGGTTACGCCTATGCTTAGGGCTAGGTTTAGGGTTAGTTTTAGGGGAAATAATGGGGTTATATAGCTTGTTTCAGGGCTAGGGAAAGGGTTAAAATTAGGGATAGGGCTAGAGTGAGGATTCTGGTTAGGATTAAGGCTATGTTTAGGGCTAGGATGAGGGCTTGGTATTGTGTTAGGGTTAGGGCTAAGATTAGGGCTAGGGCTAATATCAGGTCTAGGATTAAAATTAGGGATAGTTTTAGGGTTTGGTTTATGGCTTGGTCTAATATAAGTGTTAGGTTTGGGGTAGGGGTCAGGTTTAGAACTAGGTGTATTATTAGGGTCAGAGTCCTGGTTAGGGTTGATTTGGGTTAAGGTTTACGGTTAGGGCTCGAATTAGCATTAGAGTTAGGGTTCGGGTTACAATGATGGATAGGGTTAGGTTTAGGGTTCAGTTTAGGTTTAGAGTAATGCATAGGGTTAATGTTAGGCATAGAGTTAAGTTTAGGCCTAGTGTTAACATTTGGGTTAGGCTTATGTTTAGGGTAAAGGATAGGGTTAGTGCTAGTGTTAGAGATTGGGTTAAGGTTAGGATTGGGGCTAAGATTAGGGTTAGGCTTAGGGTTGGTGTTAGGGTTAGGTTTAGGGTAAGTGTTAGGGTTTGAGCTAGGTTAGGTCTAGCGTGAGGTTTAGGGTTAGAGTCATGGCTATGGTTGGGTTTAGGGGTACTGTTAGGGCTAGGATTATCATTAGGTTTAGGTTATGTTTAAAGTAACGGATAAAGATAAAACTAGGATTTGGGCTATGGTTACAGTTATGATTCGGGCTAGGATTAGGGTTAGGGTTGGGCTTTGATTAGGCTTAGGGTAAGTGTTAGAGTTTGAGCTAGGGTAAGGGCTTCCACAAGCATAAAGGTGTGGTTTGGTTAGGTTAATGTTAGGGTTATGCTTAGGGCTAGGTTTAGGGCTAGGTTTTATATGAGGTTTATGGCTAGCATTAGGACTATGGGTAATGTAAGAACTAGGGTTATGGTTATGAGTAGTTTGAGGGTTAGGGTTATTGATGAATCCTGTGTTAGTATTAGGTTTTGGGTTAAGATAAGGTTTAGAGCTAGGGTTTATTTTAGGGTAAGGGTCAGTGTTTAAGTCAGTATTGGATTTAGCATTAGGGCCAGAATTAGAACTAGGTTTAGGTCTAGGTGTAGGGTTAGTCTTTGTGTGAGGCTAATGGTTATTGTTAGGGCTAGGGCTAGGTTTTTGTTTAGGGCTAGGGCTAGAGTAATGGCTATATTTATGATTAAGTTTAGGTCTAGTGCTAGTGTTACAGTTAGGTTTAGATATAGGTTTAGTGATAGGGCTAGTGTTAGGGTTATTTTTTTAGGATTAGGGTCAGGCTTATTCCTAGGGTTATGTTAGGGTCAGAATAAGGATCAAAGTTAGGGTTAGGCTTTGGGTTAGGGTTAGAGATAGAATGAGGCCTAGGGTTAGGACTAGTAATAGAGTTAAAGTTTGCGGCAGGCTAAGGATTAGTGTTAGAACTAGGGTAGCATTAGGGTGAGGGTTTTACTTAAGGTAAGGGATAAGTTTAGAGCTAGGGTTAGGGTTAGGGTTAGGGCTAGGGTTAAAGCTAGAGTTAGGGGTCAGATTAGGGCTAGATTTTGTGTTATGGCTAGTGCTATGGATAATGTAAGAACTGGTTTTATGATTAGGGCTAGTTTTCTGGTTACGGTTAGGGCTAGGCCTAGTGTTTGGTTAGGTTTAGTGTTAGGGTGATATTTAGAGCTAGGGTTAGTTTTAGGTTCAGAGTCAGGGTCAATATTACTTGTAGGGTTAGGGTTAGGGCTAGGTGTAGCATTAGGATTTGGTTTAGTGTAAGAGTTAGGATTAGGGCTATAGCTCAGTTTTGTTTGAGGGCTATGGCTAGGCTTAGGGCAAGTTTTCATATTAGCATTAGTTAGGGCTACTGTTAGGGTGAGGTTTAGGTTTAGGTTTAGGGTTAGATTTAGAGTTAGGGTTAGATCTAAGTTTACGGATAGGCCTAAGTTTAGGACTAGGTTTGGGCTAGGGTTAGAGCTAGGCTTTGGCTTATAGAAAGGGATAAGTTTAGAACTAGGGATAGGTCTAGAGCGAGAATTAGAGTTAGTCTTAGAGCTAGGGATATGGTGAGGTTTAAAATTAGGGCTAAATCAGGGATAGGATTAGAGCTAGGGTTAGTATTAGGGCTAGGTCTTGGTTTAGGGCTAGTGTTATGATTAGGGTTAGGATATGGTATGATGTTATAGCTAGGTTTAGGCCTAGGGTGAAGGTTCAATTTAGGGTTAGGGTTAATCTTCGATTTTGGGTTAGGATTAAGGCTAAGTTTATGGCCATGTTTAGGCGTATGATTTTTGTTAGGGTTAGGTCTAGCATTAGGTCTAGCTAGGGCTAAGGTCAGGTCTATTGTTATGGTTAGGGATAGTTTTAGGGTTAATTTTATGGTTAAGTATAGTGTAAGGGTTAGGTTAAGGCTTAGGTTCAGTTTTATATAGGGGTATTATTAGGGTCAGGAAAAGGGTTAGGGTTTGTTTAGGTTAAGATTTAGGCTTAGGGTTCAAATTAGCATTAGGGGTAGGTTTAGGGTTAGGGTAATGGATATTGTTAGGTTTAGGGTTTAGGTTAGGTTTAGGTAATAGTGTTAGGGTTATGGATAGGATTAGGGTTATTCTAGTGTTAGCATTAGGGTTAGGTTTAGGGTTAAGATAATGGATAGGATTAGAGCTAGTGTTAGGGCTAGGGTTATGTTAAGGATTAAGGCTAGGATTAGGATTAGGTTTAGGGTAAGTGTTAGGGTTAGGGTTAAAGGTAGGGTTAGGGATCAGATTAGGTCTAGGTTTTAGATTAGTTTAGGGTTTAGGTAGGCTATGGCTAGTGTAAGAACTAGCATTATGATTAGGGCTAGATTTAGGGTTAGGGTTAGGTCTAGGTCTAGTTTTAGGATTAGGTTTAGTTTTAGGGTGATGATTTGAGATAGGGCAAGTTATAGGGTCAGAATCAGGGTCAAAGTCAGTTTTAGGGTTAGGGATAACATTCGAATTAGAGCTAGGGTTAAGGGTAGGTGTAGGTTTAGTGTTTGAGTTAAGGTTAGAACAAGAAATAGAGCTAGGGCTAATGTCAGGTATACAGTTACAGTTAGGTTATGATTAGCATTAGGGCTATGGCTCAGTTTTGTTTTAGGTGTAGGGCTTCTGTTAGGGCTAGTTCTTAGATTAGCAATAGTTTTAGGGTTAGTGGTAGGGTGAGGTTTAGGCTTAGGGTAAGGGTCAGATTTAGAATTATGATTAGACCTAGGGTTAGAGCTAGGGTTAGGGATAAGGTTAGGCTAGTATTAGGGTTACGGTAACAGATAAGATTAGTACTAGAAGTAGTTCTAGCTCAAGAATTAGAGTTAGTCTTAGGGCTAGGGTTAGAGTAAGGGTTACATTTAGCGATAAATTAGTGCTAGGATTAGAGCTAGAGTTACTGTTATGGTTAGGCCTAGTGTTAGGGCTAGGGTTAGGGTTAGTGAGAGTGTTAGGTTTAGGGTTAGTGTTAGGGGAAGGGATGTGGTTATACCTATGTTCAGAACTAGGGCGAAGGTTGAAATCAGGGATTGGATTAGGGTTAGAGTTCAGATTAGGATTAAGGTAGGTTTAGGGCTAGGATGAGGGCTAGGGTTGGTGTTAGGTTTAGGGCAAGAATTAGGCAGAGTGCTAATGTCAGGTCTATGGTTTGGTTAGGGATAGTGCTATGGTTAGTTTTATATCTAGGTCTAGTGTAAGAGTAAGTTATAGGGTAAGGGTCAGGATTAGAGCTAGGTGTATTATTAGAGTCAGTGTGTTGTTCAGAGTTTGGTTTGGGTTATGTTTTAGGTTTGGTGCTCGAATTAGCGTTAGTGTTAGGGTTAGGGTAGAGTAATTGATAGGTTTAGGTTTAATGCTCAGGTTAGGTTTAGGTAATGGATATGGTTAGTGTTAGTGATAGGTTTAAGTTTAGGCCTAGGGTTAGCATTTGGGTTAGGCTTATGTTTTGGGTAATAAATGGGTTTGGGGTTAGGGTTATGGTTAGGATTGGTCTAGGGTTAATGTAGGGTTACGGTTAGGCCTAGGGTTAGTGTTAGGGTTAGGTATAGGGTAAGTGTTAGGGTTTGACCTATGGTTAGGGCCAGGG
>NW_026008202.1:0-3735 GCF_001458135.2 Marmota marmota marmota | reverse complement strand
TAACCATTAACCTAATGCAAAGACTAACCTTAGCCCTAGACCTAACCCTAGTTCTAATTCTGGCCCTAACAATAAAACCAATGCAAAACCGAACACTAATGCTTACCCTAACACAAACCCTATCTCTAAAACTTATCCTAACCCAAAACATAAACCGAACACTAGACATATCTATAACCCTAATCCCCAAAAAACTAGCCATAACCATAACCCTAGCTCTTACATTACCCATAGCCCTAACACTAGCCATAAACCTCACAAAAAACCTAGTCTAATTCAAGACCTAAACCTAGAACTAAGAATAACCCTAACCCTAATCCCAGCCCAAACCCTAAACCTAATGCTTGCCCTAGCCCTAACCCTAGCTCATACTCTAACCCTTACCCTAAATATAACCCTAGCTCTAACCCTAATCCTAGCCCTATCCCTAATCCTAACAGTAACCATAGCCCAGTCCTGGCTCTAAATTTATCCATTGCATTAAACATAGACCTAACCCTAATGCTAACCCTAGCCCTAACACTAACCCTAACCATAACCCTATCCCTAACCCTAACCCTAACCATAGCCCTGATTCTAATCCTAACACTTGCCCTAGCCCTAACCCTAGCTCAAACCCTAACACTTACCCTAAACCTAACCCTAACACTAACCCTACGAGTAAACCAAACCCTAGCCCTAATCCTAACCTTAACCTAAGCCCTAACACTAGCACTAAACCTAACCATTACTCTGAACATAAACCTAAACCCAATGCTAACCCTAGGCCTAACCCTAACCCTATCCCTAACACTAACCCTATACTTTACTCTAAACCTAACCTTAACTGTAAACCTAACTCTATCCATTACTCTAACCCTAACCCTAATCCTAATGCGTATTTGAGCCCTAAACTTAAAGCTTAACTCAAACCAAACCCTAACCAAGACACTGACCCTAATAATAACCTAGCTCTATACCTGACCCCTACCCTTACACTATACCTAGCCATAAATCTATCCCTAACACTATCCCTAACCATAACCCCAGACCTGTCACTTGCCCTAGCCTTAAACCTAGCTCTAACCCTAACACAAAACCTAGCCCTCATCCTAGCCCTAAACCTAGACTTAATCCTAACCCAAACCCTCACCCTAGCCCTAGGCCTAATTATAGCCCTCGCCCTAGCACTGAACCTAGCTATATAACCCCATCCCTTCCCCTAAAACTAACCCTAACCTTAGCCCTAACCATAGACCTAACCCTAAAACTTTTCATAGTACTAATACTAGCCCTCTTTGAACCCTAAACTTAATCCTACCCCTAACCCTAGCCCTAAAACTAACTTAACTCATACCCTAGCCCTATTTTGATTTATATCCCTATTTGTTACCCTAACCCTCACAATAGACCTAACCTTAGCCCTAACCCTAGCCATAACACTAACCCTAGATCTAACATTAACTCTAAATCTAATCCTAATCTTAAGCCTAACCTCATTCTACCACTATCTCTAACACTATTATTAATCCCAAAACTAGCCCTAATCCAAGTCCTAGCCCCCCTCAAAGAAAAAAACCGAGCCATTGCTCTCACCCGAAACCTTAACCTAAACCAAACCCTAACCCATAACTAGCCATAACCTGAGCTCTACTCGAGTTCTAGGCCTAAAACTAACCTTCACCCTGACTCATATCCAAACACAAACCCAGCTCTAAATATGACCCTAACCCTAAAACTAATGCTAACACTAGACCTAGCCGAAACCCTAACCCTAAAACTAACACTAATCGTAACCCTAGTTCTTACATTGGCCTTAGCAAAACCCTAGCCCTAACTCTAACACAAAAATAGCCATAATCTAAGCCCTAACACTAGATTTAACACTAACCCTAAACTTAAAAATAGCCCTAAACCTAACCCTAACCCTAGCCCTAAACCTAGCTCTAATCCTATCCATTACCCTAAGCCAAACGCTATACGTAATGCTAACTCTAGTCCTAATTCTAATCCTTAGCCAAACCCAAACAATAACCCTATTACTAATCCTAACACTAGCCCTCATTCTACATTTAACCCTAATCCAAAACCTCACCCTAACCTTCACCCTTATTCTGACCGTAACAAATAATTATAGGTCTAAACCTGACCCTAAACCGAAACCAAAACCCGAAACTAGCCCTACCAGTAAACTTATACTTAAACCTAAACCTTACACTAACCCTAAACCTATCCCTATCATGATCTCTAACCCTAAATCTAACAATAAATCTAACACGAACCCTAACCCTAACCCTCACCCTAACACTAACCCTAACACTAACCCTAACCTTAAACCTAATCCAATTAATCCCTCACCCAAACCCTAACCCTAACCCTAACCTAACCATAATACTAACCCTTACCTAAATCTAACCCTAATCATAACACTAACACGAACCCTAAACCTAATAATTCCACTAAGCCCAACCCTCAACCGAACATTTACCCTAACTCTAAGACTATCCCTAAACCTAACCTTAACATTAACACTAACCCTAAAACTAACACTAAAAATAACACTAACTCTATCTGTAACCTTAATAAAAACCCTAACCCAAATCATATCCCTGACGCTAATCTAAGCCTGACCCTCACCCTTATCCAACCGTAACCACTAACCCAAACCCAAATACTAACTTTAACACTTACTGAACTATAACACTAACCCTAAAACTAAACCTAACTTTAAAACTAAACCTAACCCTAAACTTAACCTTAACACTAACACTAACTGTAACTCTAACCCTAAACATAACACTTACCCTATACCTAACCCTAACCCTAACTCTAAACCTAACCCTAACATGAATCTTAACATTAATCCTAAAAGTAACTCTAACCCTAATACTAACCCTAAACTTTATACTAACTTTAATCTAACACTAACCATAACACTAACCCTAAACCTATACCTTAGCATTACAATAACCCTAACTATAACCCTAATCCTAACATTAACCCTAACCCTAATCATAAACCTAACCTTAAATCAAAACTTAACCCTAACCTTAACCCTAACACAAACAATAACCAATCCATAACCCTAACACCAACCTAACCCTACTCCTTACCTAACATTAACCATAATACTGACCCAAACACGAACCCTAACACTAATCCTAACCCTAACCTAAAACAAACCCTAACCCTAAATATACCAGTAAGCCTAAGCCTAACCAAAACCCTAACCCTAACACTAATACTAACCCTAAACCTATAACTAACCTTAACACTAGTACTAACCCTAACTCTAACCCTAACCCTAAATCTAACCCTAACCTGAATGCTAATACTAACTCTAAACCTCATCATAATCATAACTCTATCCCTAACACTACCCCTAAACGTAACACTAACCCTAACCCAAACATTAATCCTAACACAAAACCTAACACTAACCGTAACACTAACCCTAACCCTAACCCTAAACCTAAAACTAACTATAACCCTAAACTAACCTTAAAATGAAACCTAACCCTAACCCAAAACGTAACCCTAATACAAACCCTAACCTGAACCCTAACCCTAACACTAATGCTAACATTAAAACTAACACTAAACAGAACCCTAATCTTAACCCTAATATAAACCTAACCCTAAACCTAATCCTAACACTAACTCTAACCCTAACCCTAAACCTAATCCTAACAAAAACCCTAACCAGAAACAATAACCCTGACCCTTATCAAAAACTAACCCTCACACTTACCTAAC
>NW_026008201.1:0-3735 GCF_001458135.2 Marmota marmota marmota | reverse complement strand
AAGAAAACAAATAACCCAATCAACAAATGGGCCAAAGACCTGAACAGACACTTCTCAGAGGAGGACATACAATCAATCAACAAGTACATGAAAAAATGCTCACCATCTCTAGCTGTCAGAGAAATGCAAATCAAAACCACCCTAAGATACCATCTCACTCCAGTAAGATTGGCAGCCATTTTGAACTCTAACAACAACAAGTGCTGGCGAGGATGTGGGGAAAAGGGTACTCTTATACATTGCTGGTGGGACTGAAAATTGGTGCGGCCAATTTGGAAAGCAGTATGGAGATTCCTGGGAAAGCTGGGAATGGAACCACCATTTGACCCAGCTATTGCCCTTCTCGGACTATTCCCTGAAGACCTTAAAAGAGCGTACTACAGGGATACTGCCACAACGATGTTCATAGCAGCACAATTCACAATAGCTAGACTGTGGAACCAACCCAGATGCCCTTCAATAGATGAATGGATTAAAAAAATGTGGCATTTATACACAATGGAGTAATACGCAGCACTAAAAAATGACAAAATCATAGAATTTGCAGGGAAATGGATGGCATTAGAGCAGATTATGCTAAGTGAAGCTAGCCAATCCCTAAAAAACAAATGCCAAATGTCTTCTTTGATATAATGAGAGCAACTAAGAACAGAGCAGGGAGGAAGAGCAGGAGGAAAAGACTAACATTAAACAAAGACATGAGGTGGGAGGGAAAGGGAGAGAAAAGGGAAATTGCATGGAAATGGAAGGAGACCCTCATTGTTACACAAAATTACATATAAGAGGTTGTGGGGGTAATGGGGAAAAAACAAGGAGAGAAATGAATTGTAGTAGATGGGGTAGAGAGAGAAGATGGGAGGGGAGGGGAGAGGGGACAGTAGAGGATAGGAAAGGTAGCAGAATACAATAGTCACTAATATGGCATCATGTAAAAATGTGGATGTGTAACCGATGTGATTCTGCAATCTGTAATTGGGGTAAAAATGGGAGTTCATAACCCATTTTTGAATCTAATGTATGAAATATGATATGTCAAGAGCTTTGTTTTGAACAACCAATAAAAAAAACCTTTCAAGAGAAAATAAAAAAAAATAAGAGAAAGACATTAGTAAGGGATGGAACTGGCACAGTTATGCCACATGTTCATGCCTTATCCAGACTAGTTAATTTTAGTGGCCAGTGGTCTTTCTTAGAGGTAAAGACTGATATTTGGACTGGGACAGTCTGGGGACCAGGGCTCAGGTCTAGGACACAGGAGGGAGAATAGTACTAGTTGGTCTGTGAGTTTCTGATTCCCAGGTGGTAACAGTAGCACTCTAGAATCAAAATGAGATACATATATTTTTGTTCAGATTATCTGGCAGTTATATTCTGCATTCTTATTTTTGCAGTACATAGATGAAGTAAAAGAAATAGAATCTCACCAGGGCAGATTGGTAGGAATGATTTAAAATCAATTCAAGATTATGTTTTTCTTTTGACTAGTACTAAATCATTATCTATCTGTCTCTCACCCTTTCATTCTTTCTCTTTCTCCCTCATTCTTCTTCCTATCAATTCACCTAAGTATTAATTTTTCATCTATTATTTGTGTATGTATCTACTTTCTAGCTAATAAGGAAATAAGACAGAAAACCTCAGTACTTGTTTTTTCATTTCTTACTGAGGATTGTTTGAGGTTTAGTGATCCAGGCAACCCATAAGGACATAGAATCAAGCCATGCCATAGCCAATCTGAGACAAAGTTCGCTGTCTTTGGTTTAAGATCATTTTCATTATTGAAGGGATTTGCTATTACCTTATGAGTTCATGAATTAACAGAGTTCATCAGCCATTTGGGGCTGCCATATTGTGGGGATTCAGAAGTCAAGTGTGGCTGTTTGGTTATCTCAGTGATGTGGAAGCATCATTTGATATTTGGTGGGCAGTGACTAGGGATGCTCTTACCTCTAATAGCAGTGGATTCTTCACAAAGAATTCTCTTGACCACAATGTGAAATTGTGCCTTTGATGAGAAATGCTTCATTTGGGTACCAAAAATATATTAGATAGCTTGTAAGAGATTATTGGTAATTAGAATAATTATAACCATTAAATTAGTAGTACCCATGTGCTGAGACGAATTAAAGTGAGATTATTGATGTTGAGGTCTGCCATTCCTGAGGGTAATATAAAACAAGCAAGCAAGTAAGCAAATAAGCAAGTAAATGTTCATCCATGAAGCAGTGGAAAAGCAGATTTCTGAGTCTGAATCTCACTGATTCAGTAAGTTTGTGGTGGCATCTAGGAATTGAATTACAGTATCATGCAATGGATTGTAATAAGTAATTCTGAGAGCATTTGTGCAGATGTGAACATCACAGTTTGAGGACAGAAGCAATATGGCAAGAGTTGAATTTGGATAGCACTTTGGCGAAGGGGAGGGAATTTTTACTACATGGGTAAGGATCAATACAGCAGCATTTAGTAAAGTTAGAAAACCATGGTTGGGCTGATTTACCACGTGTATCCTACAGGAGATACAGTTCTGTCTCTCAAACACCTGATCATGATTCATTTCTTTAATCCCCACTCTCCACACATACCATGGTTTCTGACATGGCCATAGCTGGAGCTCTGTTTGTGATGAAAGATTCTGTGTCTATTTCCATACTTTTCTATTTCCATTTCCTAACAAAGGAATCCAAAGTTCTCATTGATATGGCCCCTTGCCCTTTCTGTCCTCTGAGAACCAGATCTGTGCATGATGATCCATTACTGTTTTCTATTCTTTTTTAGAGAGAGAGAGAGAGAGAGAGAGAGAGAGAGAATTTTTTTAATATTTATTTTTTAGTTATCGGCGGACACAATATCTTTGTTTGTATGTGTTGCTGAGGATCAAACCCGGGCCACACGCATGCCAGGCGAGCACGCTACCGCTTGAGCCACATCCCCAGCCCCATTACTGTTTTCTTATTGGTGTTCCTCATTTGACTGTTATCTAGACATATGGATCCCACTTGCCATTTTTGCGTTATACAAGAAAATCAAACTTGCCTGTATCAAGTCCTCTTTGGGGATTCTTTCTATTCTCCAGCATTATTTAGCTCATTATATCATATGAGGCAGAGTTTACCACAGAGGAGGCTCAATTGTTTTGAGATACACCAAGGATCAGAGTGTTTTCTAACAACATAGAATATATAGACATTCATGCATATTTGCTGCTACTGAGTGATGTGCTTCCCAAATTAAACACTAAACATTTATTATCATTCCCTTATTCTTATGACAGTTTCTAAGCTCTGCTTTGTAGGGATCATAAAGACCAATCAAAAGTGTATAAGACAAAGTCTTTGATCTAAAAACCTTACAATCTATTTAAGAACTGATATGTGAATCCACTTTCCATGCTAAGTTGAAGACATTGCTTTTCCTGCTTGATGGAAGAAGGAGAAAAGGAGACATTTATTGAGATTCCTCCTTAAATTTTTCCATATTATGTTACACACAACTGCAATGCTCACTTGATTCTGAAGCCAAAAAAACACTCATGCATGCCAGTCTAATGCCATGAAATGTAATCTCTCCCCTCTCCCATGTTGCCAGTGGATATGACACATTGCCATGCCACCTGGTCATTGCCTTTCCTCTGGTACAGTGCCTGTGGTGTTTGCCCTTTCCAGCTACAGTTGTTCCCTGGTCCCTGCAGGATCTTTGGGAGAGCTTATGAAAAGGCAGGATAGAAAGTGCAGG
>NW_026008200.1:0-3736 GCF_001458135.2 Marmota marmota marmota | reverse complement strand
TTTTTTTTTTTTTTTTTTTTTTTTAACTTAAGATTAACTTTCTTGAAACATTGTGCTCCATAGTTAGACCTAAGTTTGTGAAGCTTATTGACACTTTTTTTGTACACTATGTTGAAGCCAGACAGAAAAGTCATGGGACCACTTCCAGAAACCTCTCAGCTGTCAGTCTTACAGCAGCTGATGGGTTGTGCCAAACGCTTTATTTGGGAAAGTAAAGCCCAAATTTGGATGGGTCTTATCCCTGGGCCTTATACTCTAGAGGCATTTATAATATGGAGAAATCATTCTTTCATTTTTTTGCTCATTTAATTCTATAAATTGTCTTTATGAGTGAATTTTTCTTTATCCCTACTTAAAAGAACTTTTGAATTATAAAAATAAATTCTTGTCATGTTGTCGCTGCAGATAAATAATGATTGTTGTGGGAAATCTGGATCCTTTACTTTTGTGCTTTCATTCCTAGAGATGTTTCCTATTCCCATAAGTGAAAAGCTATTGCCCCAAAGTGATGGCTGTGGGTTTTCTTACCAGCCAAAAGCCCTGATGGCAGGGTTGATGAAAGAGGAAGTGCCATTGTGAAGTTTTAAAGAGAGCACTTCCATTTAAACACCATGGAGTGAGCTTTCCTATGCCCACTCAGTGAGCTCTAAGTCTAGCCATCCTTCAGGGATGTTCCTTTTGGCAAATAAATATACACTGTAATCTTGAAGTCTAAATTTATATGTGAAATGCTACCTTTTTTAAAATAAGAAACTAAATAAAATTATTTTAGTATCAGTGATCGTGTGTGTGTGTTTTATTATCCATGTTCATTCTTAACATGTTCCTAAGACTGTCTTACCCACTTCAAATAATTAGCTTTTTTTTATTACTCACCAATATCAAAAACAGTTTTATTTTTTGTTTGACAGGTAGTCAATAGCACAATACCCATTTCAACTAATAAGCTTTTTATTATTTGTGGACTTAACTATAGAGGCTTATACTTTTTTCAGAATATTGCCTAGTTTTAGGCATACAAATCTTAGCAACAGGATTTCCACTATTTTCTGACTCCTAGAATTTAACAAGGGATATTATTCTGGTTGTGAGCCAGGGCCAGCAGCAGAGTAAAGAGAGAGGATGGAGTATCATGCCCCTTGAACCTTCTCTGAGAACCAAATACTTTTACACCAATGAGGAGAGAAGGAAGTTCTGTGGTGGAGGAAGAACAATTTATATCAATTGTAGCTGGCAGTTATGACAGACGAATCTCACTGATTCACTTGTTATTGGTTCAAGAGCCAGAATTGGACCTGGATATTCTCCTGGGAATATTCCCTCCTAGAGACAATTTCAACAGTGCTTCTGGACCAGCAGGAAGTAGTAATTGGGACCTTGGGGGAAAGTAGCCCTTAACCAAGGTTTCTCTGGGATCCACCCCTATAATACCCCCTGTTGGCTGCTCTATACCAGGGAGCTTTAACTCACTCAAAACTCGTTATAGGCTTGGAGAGGTATTAAGATAAAGTGATAAAGGAATTTTGTGAATTAGAGGTTGTAGCTTCTAGTTAGTTGCTTTAAGATTGAGTCACAAATTTGCACATGCAAGGATCTCTGTGATCTGGCCCCAGCTAACCTTGGCAGCCATTCTTCCTTAAAGTCTGTGAGTATACTTCACCCTTAAGCCTCCCACCCACCACATGTAATGTCCCATCCACCTTCCCTTTGCTCACTCCTAATGAGCCTTCATCACTTTTTCAAGAGTTTGCCCTGAACCTTGTGATCAAGTTAGCATCCTGTACTTACTCTCCCTCTGCAAATACTTGGCGTCTCATTACCTACCTAATGTCTGTGATCATAAACCTAAGCTCTATGAGATCAGGGGCTGTAACTGCTGTTACCTGGGAGTTTTATCTGTTGCTAAAGCCTGAAATGGTGCTTGGCCCATGTGACCTGGTCAATTTAGTTGAATGAAAGAACCAAAGGATTAATGTGAAGTGCAGGTAAATACAGGCAAATGAATATTAGAACAAAGGACTTAGAAATTAGGTAAATTTATGTCAGGACTTCTAACCCTGTTTATTTATCTTTGCAAGATGGTGCTTCAGGAGGTTCACGGTATCTTGAAACTAGCATAATGATTTGCACATGGTAATTGCAGGGATATGTTAGTTAACCTAGGGTAATGCCCTATAGGTATCAGTATGTTTCTGTTTTGAGTAGACCCGAAGTTCCCATAGTGGAGAGTGAGCATAGTGCCTGATACATCGAAGTGCACAACAAAACACATTGGTTTATGTCGTTAGTACCTATGAAGTAAGCTATCTGGCTTATAAACATCAACCATAACTTCCAGCAATATTCCAACAGCCTGGGCCAGCTTCTCAGATTTCTAACTTCTTTATATAAGCACTTAAAACTAATTTACTGTTAATTCATTGCTCAGTCCTAGTGTCACTGTTACACAGACCATAACTCATAATGATGTTTTGTTTCCTTTACCATATACTATGGATTGAATTTGCCCCACAAAAAGCATGTGTTGGAAATTTAATCCCCAATGTAACAGTGTTGGGAGGTGGGGCCTAATGAGAGGTAGTTATTAGTCCATGATTGGATTAACACCGTTATGGTGGCAAGAAATAATGTGGCTGAATTGTGTCCATGCCAAGGTTTTATAGATGGAAAGCAGGCTAGAATATCTGGTGAAAGAAATCAAACTCAAGGCCTCATGTACTACCATGAAGCTATACCTAGTGGAAGAAAATTCAAATCTTGGAAGTAGATTTATGGCTTCTTTTAACTACATACATATAGTAAAGTGCATGAGGAAAAAGGTGATTTGAAGATATACTTTTAAAAGAAAACAGAACTTAGAAATTTGAAGAATCCTCAACCTGGCCCCATAACAAATGAGAAAGGAAAGAAACTAAGGGTAGAGGAAGCCATTTGCTAAAAATATTAGTATGAATAGAAGGAAGCCAGATGCTGGCCCTTAAATCTTGGATTTTCCAGTCTCAAGAACTGTGAGCTAATAATTTCTGTTCGTTATAGATCATGTAGTCTCAGATATTCTGTTATTATAGAAAAAAAACTAAGAGATCATATTTCTTTGGAATTAGTACCAATCTTTCCATTTCTATCTTGTATGCAGTTCCTTATAAACCCAGCATAATTTATTTCTACTGTCTCCTCTTGGAGTTGTACCTGGTTTTATTGCCTATTTCCATTGGGAAATAGGACAATTTGGCTTTTGTTTCTTGGCCAGGAATCACTTGATCCTGAAAGTCTTGTGAGAAGACATGTCAAGGAATGGAGTTAAGCACACACACCACAATGTTGGACAGAAGAAGAAAATTTCTCATCAGAAACTTCTTATCATGTACAAGGAATCCTCCAAAAGATTAGCAGCCAGTTTCTCAGCAGAAACCATGAAGCTCAGAAAACAATGGGTGACAATTTATATTTAAAGTGGCCCTCAGGGCAGTTACTAAGATCTCATGGATTCAGAGTAATTTGGAATATAGAGTAGAAATGCAAGGTTATTTTTTTATTGGTAGCAAATCTGTCTGGCTCAGATAGTAGTGAACCAATGAGGATAAGACTGAAATCCTTGGGCTGCAGTCACAGCAGGCAAGAACAATGGTGGACACCAGATGTCCCTGTCAGGCCTCTGGCTTTGCAGGCATTTTCTTTTTTTGAATCCTCACAACCTTATAGGGCTGTGCTTTTTTTTTTTTTTTTTTTTTTTTTT
>NW_026008199.1:0-3737 GCF_001458135.2 Marmota marmota marmota | reverse complement strand
TTTTTTTTTTTTTTTTGACTGTCTAACACTGAAACACAAATTCCTTAGGGACAAGAATTATCATTGTTTCACAGATGAGTTCCTAGAACCTAGTACATGTTCCTTATGTATCAATTATGTAACAGCCAACAATTGCAAAAAGGAAAATATTACTTTAAATATTAAAAGATAAAAGTTATTTGGTTTTCATACATTATGAAATATACAAGTAAAACTTTCCAATTGAAAGACATCCAATTAAAAAAAAAAAAACAGCAAAGAATTATTCAAGAGAAAAATCACTCAAAAGTCAATGATGGAGGGATTGCTTAGAGTACACAAGGCCCTAGATTTGTTCCCCATAACACTAAAACAGAAAGAGCACAATCAAATAAGAGGTAAAAGGCATTAGATTTTTAATATATGTAAAATGTTCATCTTACTGATTTTGCTCTCATGTTAGACACATAGTGTATATCACAGTGCAGAAAGTTTTATTTTAGAAGTTTAATTGCATTTCCTAACTCCGAATTACCCTTTCAGTCTTTTGGGAAAATGACCAGTAATGTACACTGATTGTATTTTTGCTTCCATAGACAAGAAGCTCCTAATGGAGCTCATAATCACTGTGGGTCAGAAAATTAAAAATGCAAGTCAATCTCTTACAAATTTATTATTTTAGGAAACATAAAGTTTAGCTCTTTATTTTGAAGAGCTGGGACTAGAAATAAAATTGAAATCCTTATCAGACAACATATTTTTACTGTATAGATATGTTTATGAAATAAATGTGACAATTGGAAAGTTTACATTGTGAAAATAGATGTTCTCTGAGGAGCAGATGTTTTAAATTCTTCATATTATCTTGAAAATACTGAATCAATTGGTTAATCTATGAGCATTGGTTTCCTAATCTGTAAAATAAAAGTGATAATGTATTGACATATAGTCAGCACCTGAAGTAAAATTCAATGAGATGTTTAGCAGAAGTGCCTAACATCTAAAACAAATATGAAACAAAGAAAATTAGACAAGTGACACAAAGCCTAGTTGGAATCATAGCTATTTGATGAAATACAATTTAATATTATGCCAGAAAAACATCACAACTTTTTCCTTAGTTGGAAAAAGTGACTCAAATCTACTAGTTATATTTTTTAATAATGTGGCAGAATCAGTATTCCTATTCAAGTTGAATATTTGCCAGCAGTTCATACTGATTCATTTTTCCCCCAAAAAAATTAAGAATTAAATGATATACTGGATAACAAATATAATCCCTGGCCATCCCTTATTACCTGCAAGATACTGGAAAATCATAGAATAAATAGGGCATGTTTGAATAGGGAATCTTTATATGAAAAAACAAAATGAAACAAAAATTTGCAAAGATACACATCTTCCTTTGCCTTAACTCTGATTATCTTTGTAGTTGCCTTACTTTTTTTATACCAAAAGATTTATCCTCAATGCTCCTTTAGGATTAAAGGCTCAGCATGGTAAGAAAGAGTTAAATTTTATTATTTTCTTCTTGATTTACACATCAGTTTTTCCTTATTTTTAACAAGATATATATTTCTATCCTTTCAGTAAAGTATTTGGACATTTACTTACTTTTTTTTTTAAGAGGGAGGGAGGGAGGGAGAGAGAGACAGAGAGACAGAGAGAGAGAGAGAGAGAGAGAGAGAGAGAGAGAGAATATTTTTTTAATATTTATTTTTCAGTTTTCGGTGGACAAAACATCTTTATTTTATTTTATGTGGTGTTGAGGATTGAACCCAGTGCCCCGCGTATGCCAGGGGAGCGCATTACCGCTTAAACCACATCCCAGCCCCATTTACTTACTTTTTAAATCTTCAGTTTGCACTGATTTATGCTAAGGGTGCCGTTGTTTATTAACCTCCCAGTGCCACTACCTTTACTACATCCCATTGTTACATGTAGTAAACTCATAAAGGCATATACATTTTTGTGAAGTCTGTTAGGCATGATGGAGCAGGACAGTAGTTCCATCAATTGAGAGGCTAAGGCAGGAAGATCACAAGTTTAACCTAGTGAGATCCTGTCTCAAAATTTAAAAGTTTGGGGATATAACTCAGTGGTAGAGGTCCATTGAATTTATTCTCAAGTAGAGAAAGAAGGAAAGGAAGGAAGGGAGGGAAGGGGAAAAAAAAGAAGAAAGGAAGAGCAAGCGAGCATATAAGTGGTCTTAGAGATGGTTTGGTTTTGGTTTTTGTTACCTTTTTTTTGGTTAAAAATGACCTTTTCAACATCAAACCATGAGTATTCATGATGATTAAATTGAGCATTTTAATACCTTGCACATGCTAAATATTCAACAAACAGCAGTGGTGAATACATTCAAATGACAACAGTTCTAAATGTTTGCAGGTCACAAATATATTTTGTTAGTTCCCACTTTTATGGAAAGTTCAAGATTCTCATTTGTAAGATCAGACCATGTAAACTATTAGTTTTCTTAAACTCTATAAGTTATATTGTTATTTGTTCTAATAATTTAAAACTGGTACTGCACCACAACACTGGACAAACCCAAGAATTTGTGAATCACTGAATGAAGATAAAGCTTTTGTAGCTCATTTCAGTTGCCCTTGTAGGCCTTGTTCACTGACACTAGGAAAGAAACATGACAATATTCTGTGTTAAAAGCCATGAAAATTCATGAAAGCCACACTAGGTATAGCCTCCAGAACACTGAAAAATCATATTGGTCTTGACTAAGGGAAAAAAAAACAACTTAGACTTGTCAATATCATGCTAAAAGAAGCACACTAAGGGCAGGAAACTCAACAGTCTATCAAAATCTTCTCAAAATCTATACAAAAATGTAAGCATTCTATTTCATAGTTTTCATTCTTGGATGATATCACTGTAAGTATTAATTATTTCTTTGGTAAGAGAATATGAACTGAGAAATGAAGACCAAAAGTAGGAGAAATATTAATAGTAAACAAAATATTGTTCCTGCAAGGTAGGCGGGCTTGCGACCCACCGGCAGAACAGGAGCAGTGGCCTGCTGAGAGGCAGAGCCGCCCCCTCCCCCTGTGCCGACAAGGTAGACGGAACTGTGACGACCCACAGAACAGGCCCAGCGGCCTGCTGAGGGGCAGAGCCGTCCCCCACCCCCCGCGCCTGCCAGGTAGGCAGAACTGTGACCACCGACAGAAAAGGCCAAGTGGCCCGCGGAGGGGCAGAGCTGCCAACCACCCCTGCAAGGTAGGCGGGCCTGCGACCCACCAGCAAAACAGGAGCAGCAGCCTGCTGAGAGGCAGAGCCGCACTCCCACCCCCCGCGCCTGCAAGGTAGGTGGAACTGTGACCACCAACAGAACAGGCCAGACCTGCAACCGACAAACAGAACAGGCCCAGTGGCCTGCGGAAGGGTAGAGCCGCCCCCCCCGTGCCTGCAAGGTAGGCGGACCTGCGACCCACCAGCAGAACAGCCCCAGAGGCCTGCAGAGGGGCAGTGCCGCTGCCTGCGCCTGCAAAGTAGGCAGAACTGTGACCACCGACAGAACAAGCCTAGCGGCCCGCAGAGGGACAGAGCCGCCGCCGGCGCCTGCAAGGTAGGCGGACCTGCTACCGACAGGCAGGACAGGCCCAGCGGCCTGCTGGCATGGTAGGCACATTGCCCCAATTGGAGGAGGGGCAGAGCCGCCGCCCACGCCTGCGAGGGAGACTTTGCAACTATACAAGACCAATATAAACATATAGGGGGAAAATTCAATAGCACAACAG
>NW_026008198.1:0-3737 GCF_001458135.2 Marmota marmota marmota | reverse complement strand
TTGGGTGTGAGCCCAGGTGCTGCTGAGAGCAGTGAGAACTGGAAACAACCCAGTGCCTAGGGCCAGCAGGAGAGAGCACCAGGTAACCTCTGCAAGTGTTAAGTGATAAGGAAGTGGCATATCTTAATGCATGGAAAGGTGCACATGCCGCAGTCCTGTGTGATAAGAGCAGAGCGAATTGTGTTTACACACTGACCTCAGTGAGATTCAAATCTAAGTGTGCACAATAAGGTCTGCAAGATAATGAAAGAAGGAGCAGGCAGGTGCACTTTGAAGAGTCGTTACTATTTTAAAAACTTTATTTTTTTGGGAGGTGGTGGGGGTGGAACCCATGGCATCAAGCATGCTATGCCTGTGCTCTCAAATGGAGCTACATCCAGCCCTAGCCCTGCCTTGATATATAATTAATATATATATGATCTAAATGAAATTTAGCATCAATATTTTTTTAAAAAAATCATCCATGAAAAGATCTGGGGATTGTCATTTCATGAGGGATTGAAAGACCATCATGGAACACCAGATGGGGAAAGATTCGAATATTTTCCCTGACATGCAGATGCTAATTCACAACGGGGTTGGGGAGCATAGAGATATTTGGACTAGAAAGAGAGGAGAGAAGGGAGGGGAGCAGGCAGGGGTAGAAATGATAGTAGAATGGATTGGACTTTATTACCATATGTGTGTAGATGGTTCACATGACCTGTGTACGTCATGTACAAACAGATGAACGAGAAGTTATATTCCATTTATATATGATGTGTCAAAATTCATTTTACCTTCTTGTGTAACTAATTAGAACGAATAAAAAATATATTAAAAAGATTCTAGCGCTGGGGCTGTATCTCAATGGCAGAGGGCTTGCCTAGTATGTCTGAGGCACTGGATTCACTTCTAAGCACCGCATAAACAAAACTAAACCAACAAGGGCATGCTGTCCACCTACAATGATAAAAAATAAATAAAAATAAAAAAGACTCTAAGGCTTGGTCTGAACACTGGGGTTAGAGCAACAATTGATTAGTGATGTCTGGCTTGTGTGAAGGATGGGTAGTGATAGTTTGCATGCTATGTATGTTACTCTTTAAGAGAGACTCTGAGCTCTCAGTGTTTTTCAAAAGATGTCTTTGAGCTGGTAAAGGGGTCATAGCAGAAAGAGGACTCTTTGAGGCACATGTTGTAGGATTGGGGGCAAGAGAAATGGATATCAGCTGTTATGAAGTAGACACCACGGGAAGACAATCAACATTCTCCACTTTTGGGGGGGTCAATGTAGGGGTAGGAGGGCACATGGGGAAGGCTTGGGTCTTGAAAGGTGAAGCAAGTTTTCATGTGAGTGCATTTGGGAAGGGTCTTTCATATGGAGGACAGAGCATGGAGGCAAGAAAATACCACCCCTTCTTGTGAGAAAGGAGTGTGCACAGTGGAAGAAGAGCTTGGACACTTGGCAGGAAACGGAGAGCATCCTGCATGGTTGAGTGTCAAACTTGGATTTCATTTAGTTAACCACAGGGGACTATAACTTTGTGTGTGTGTGTGTGTGTGTGTGTGTGTGGATTGAATGCATGGAGACTTACCAATGAGCAACATCCCCTGAGCTTTTTAAAAATTATTATTTGATATTTATTTTGAAAGTGGATGTCACTAGTTGCATAAGGCTTCATTACATTGGTGAGTCTGGCCTCAAAATTGCAATCCTCCTACCTCAGTCTCCTGTGATGCTAGGATTACAGCCATGTGACACTGCACACAGAACTTATGACAAACTTTGAGGAAGGTGAGGCTGAAAGGAAATGAGACGAGGGCATGCAGAAGAATCGCCTCCTTCCTGGAGACCAGCAGCCTGTGGCCCTGAGATTCCCTGTGGGTCAAGTCTCCCAGGAGAGCAGTTTGGGTTATTAGGAGGAAGTGTGCGCCTGGGATAATAGGGTGAGGGGTGTAGCAGAGCTTCAAAGAGAACAATCCCCTGGGCTCCACCAACTCTACTGATTTCCTAAGCCCAGAGCTGGGCACGGAGCTGTGGAAGGCCCAGTCTCTGCACTTGGGTGCATCTGGTACATGGAGAGGAGGCCCACGGCTAGACACTAGAGACCCAGCACCATGTTGCTGCTGTGTGGTGTCTTGGTGAGAAGATGATCTTGGTTGGAAGCCAGCAGGTCAGGCCTCCGTGGGCTTCAGCGTGGGGTCAGAGGTGGCCCAGGAGGACTTCTCAGGTGCCTTCAGACACTGCAGATGCCAGACATGTCAAAGAGTGAGCCTTCTGTGTATGGAGGGTGTGTGGTGGGACAGGACAGGGGAGGGGAGGAAGTAGGCCACCTGGGTCTCCCAGGAGACTGACAGGAAGGAACAAGGGGGTATGAGGGACTGCAGATCCTCAGGTCCTGGCAGCTGAGCAGGATGCCTATCCTGATGCTGAAGCCAGGGACACTCCGAAGGGATGTGGTGTCACTGGGCCTGGGGAAGGCTAGCCTGACAACTGTCAGACCCCTGGCATCCTACCACAGGAGGAAGGGTCCCTGGAACCTCATTCTGGGGCCTAGTAGGCCTCCCGAGGTCAGGGCATTCCATGGACTTAGCAGGAATCCAAGGATCCTATGACTCTTTTTTGTTCTCTTCCGGAGGTGGGGATGCCCAGCTCAGGGGAAACGCTCCCTGCCTTGCCTTCCTCTCCAGAGTCCCACATGGCTCTGGGGACTGCAGGGAGGAAGGGACCTGAGTTGGCATTGACAACCATCAGGCAGGGACCTCCCTCTCTGGGAGAACTGGGCAGAATTTATTTCCTTCCCTGCCTCCCCCATCATGAGGCCTGGGGAGGATGCCTAGGTCTGGATAGGCAGTGGGCGGTGGTGGCCAGAGTGGAAAATCCCCTGCTGGCCAGATGCTGTCTTTGGTTGGCAGGTGAGGCCCTGGCTTTCTGCCTGGGGCCCAAAGGTGTGACCAATCTCTTTGGAGCCCTTAGTGCTGGGTACAAAGTGGAGAGAGGGTGCTGGCATGGGGACTTTTTCCAGTCCCCCAATATGGAGAGTTGGCAGTCCAGCTTCAGGTCAGCTCAGCCTTGGGAAGACTGTACATGGGAAGAGGGGGAGGTGGCAGTGAGGTGTACGGGAGGTGGGGGTTCATGTGGGGGGCCCCAGATGATGGAGAGAGGGACATGAAAGACCAGACCTTGGCCAGAGAGGGGCAGACCAGGACTTGGTAAAGGGCAATGGGGACACAGAGGCCTCTCAGGGAAGAGTTGCAGGGGGTGTAGGGAGAGACAGTGCACAAGGGGACAAGGACAGGGGTGGCCCTCTGCTTGTGCCCTGTTCCTGGCTCCTCTCCACTCTGTTGCCCGAGGCATGGCCAATGCCCAGATTGTGAACCGTGTGAGTGTGACCTGGGCATGTGGTGAGGGTTTCTCCAAGTCCCCTTGATGGATTTGAAAAGCCTCTGAAGACACCCCCAGTCAATGACTTCTGCCACTGGTCTCCAGCCCCATCCCCAGAATCAGAACTGCCTTGTTAGCAACATGTCCTCATCACCATGCTACCTACTCATCCGGGACCCCCACACATACCCCAATTCCATCCCAAGGAGTTGGGGTGCTGGGAGCCAGGACTTGAGTCAGACCACCAGGGGCATCACTTAAGCACACAAATCTCAATGATGTCATCCCTACTGGGGGACATAGGGCAACCCCTAGACACATTTCTGATTGTTACAGCTCAGGGACTGCTCCTGGCACACGGTGGGCAGCC
>NW_026008197.1:0-3739 GCF_001458135.2 Marmota marmota marmota | reverse complement strand
TATATATATATATATATATATATCTCACATTTTCTTTATCCATGCATCTGTTTCAGAGCACCTAGGTTGGTTTCATAGCCAAATCATTGTTCATTGCTTAGTATTCGTCTGTTTAATTTTTCTATATCTACTTTTGTCAATTTTAGTAAATCAGATGTACCTATAAATTCATCTATTTCTGATATTTAAATTTTGCATACTCACTTTAATGCCACTTGTTCCATATCTTCATGTTATTTCATGATGTACTTCTATCCAAAAATATGGTATTCAATCTTTATGTGTTTGTATGTTTCTGTAGACTTTCTTGCTGTTAATTTCTAATTTCATTCCATTATGATCCAATGTGATCTGAAAAGTTATTTCAAACTTTTTTTTTGCTAAGACTTGCTTTTTGTTCTTAATTATGATCTGTTTTGGAGAAAGTTCCACAGGAAGCTAAAAATGTGGATTCATATTTTGCTGAGAGAAATATTATATAAATGTCTACTAAGCCCATTTCATATAGTATGTTTAAATCTGTAGCTACTTGTGCTTGGTTCCAGATCCTATTTGAACAAAATATCATTTTCTATAGTTTCACTGTCTTTTTTGTGGATGTCTGCCAATGAAATGCAATGTATTTCAGGCAACATCTAGTTGAGTGTTGCTTTTGAATCCAATCTTTCAGTCTATGTCTTTTATTTGGACAATTTTAATTCTGTGTTATTATAGAAAGATTTGTATTACTTCATGATTTTTTATACTTAATATTTGATTTGATATTAATTCTCACTTGTCTATCATTACTCTTTTAATGATATTTGTTCCTTCCTAAAGTTTCTTCTTGTTTATATCTTCTTCTGTGTTTAGAATTTCTTTAAGTATCTTCTGAAGTGATGGTTTTGTGAACATGAATGCTTTTGTTTTATGCATATTTTGTTATTTGGTATTTGTTTTATTACATTTATTTATTTATTTTTCTTTTAATATCTAGTTTCCATATATTAGAAAAAAACATATATAATACCTGACATTCTGAGTCTGCCTTATTTCACTCAATGTGATGTTCTCTAATTTGTTCCATTTACCAGTATATTAGATAATTTTGTTCTTCTTTATAGTTGAAGAAAATTCCATTGTGTATATATGTCACATTTTCTTTATCTATTTACCTACCTTTGAAGAACACCTTGTTTGGTTCCATAACATGGCTCTGATGAACTGGGCTTCTATATACATGAGTATGCATACATCACTAAAGTATGCTGATTTTAATTAATTTGGATAAACACTGAGGAATGATATAAATGGGTCACACAGACCTTTTACTTCTAGTCTTTTGTGGAATCACCATTATAATCTTCATAGTGGTTTTACTAATTTAAATTTCCCCCACATCCTCACCAGTTTTTACTTTTACTTGTATTTTTTGTACTGCAAAATGAACACAGGGATGCTTTATCACAGTGATATATCCCTAAATCCCTAATCCTTTTTTTTTAAAGACAGTCTTACTATTTTGCTGAAGGTCTCACTATGTTGCTGAGGCTGGCCTCGAATTTGCAATCTTCTTGTCTCAGCCTCATGAGTCATTGGGATTACAGTCATGCACCATCATGCCAGCTTGTTACTTGTAATATTTATATTTGGCATGCTAAGTGGAGTGAAAGAAATCTCAGTGTAGTTCTAATTTGCATTTTCCTGTTTGTTAAGAATGCTGGACATTTCTTATAAACTTTTGGGTCATTTGAATTTCTTCTTTTAAGAATTGTCTATTTATTTCATTTGTGATGTGCTATTAGTATTTTTGGTGTTGACGTTTTGAGTTCTTTATATATACTGGATATTAATTCTATGTCAAAAGTGTAGCTCGCAAAGATGTTCTCCCATTATGTAGGCTCTCTCTTCATGATCTTTTATCCTTTTTTGTGCAGAAACTTTCTAATATGATGCCATCACATCTATTGATTCTTGGGATTATTTCTTAAGCATTAGGAGTCACATTGAGAAAGTCAATACAAGAGCATATATGTTGAAATATTGACCATAGATTTTCTTCTGTCAGTTACTAAGTTTCCTAGTTTTTTTATCCTCTTTGATTTGACTTTGTGTAGGGTGAGAAACAGGCATTTACTTTTCATTCTTCATAGGAAATCCAGTTTTCCAAAGATTGTTTGTTAAAAAGACTGTCTTTTCATCAATGTAGTTTCTGGCACCTTTTTCAAAGCTTATATGATTGTATCTGTGTGGTTTTGGATGAGGAATACATTTAAACAAGTGCCAGATGACTCCTTAAAATGAAATAATCCCTAAAGTTATCACAAAACAAACTCTGACATTTAGACTTGGTGTTCTAGGTACAGTGTAGTCATCAATATATTAATTCAGATATAAGCCAACTGACATTCCAAACTTAAATAAAGAGTAGAACAGGAGTCCCTGTTTTGATATAGCTCTATATTTCATCTCTCAAGGCATAGCATATTAATACATAATATCAAGAGATCAAGACTATTTGGTAATCTCCAAGAACTTTGAACAAGTTACATTTTTAGTTCCCTTTCAGAATTTCTACTTTACATATTTTAAAAGATCACATATGTGCAACAAATATATCAACTGATACAAGGGTTTATAATTTAACATGTTTTATTGGTAAGATTTTAAACTTCACAAATCCAATAAGATAAAAAGGTATCATTTGTTACAGATCATTGGACAATTCTAAAGTTAAATTTATAGTATTTTCATCACACTAAAATATTCATGTAAATTGGACGTAATTATAACTGAATAGGCACTAATAGCCATAGCATGGAAGGACAATTAGCAGTTACTGAACTTTTTATTCAGTGAGCATAATTATACGAAGTACCTGAAGATGGTGTCTGAATATGAGTCGCTAAAAATATATCTTTGACTTATAGAAAATTTAAACATTTCTATGATATATCTTCATTTATTAATTGTGACTAGTCTAATAGTTCCAGTTATGGGGTTGATATACTGACCATAGCATATACAAATCCTCAAAAGGAACAACACTTCAGCTTTTACCTTATTGGTGATTTCAATATGATTGTCTATATTTTTATTTTTGATTCTGCTACAAATTAATAATTCATATATATTTCCCCATAAATGTTACATTAAATTATCCTCAGATATTTCATTAATTCTTATTAGTATTTTTAAGATGAAGATAATATTTTTTTAACATATTATCAATCTCATGCTCAAGTACAGATCTTTCTGTGCTGGAAGGATACACAACCTGGGATATGAAAATATACTTTTCAGATATAACTGTTTCCTATTTATTCCATTAAATCCTGCATGTATTAATTCAATTCTCACTTTGCAATATCTGTCTGTTTAGGGAACCAAGAGGAAATGTTTTTATGTTTCCTGTTATATCTCTAACCTTGAAATTGAGAACCAATATTTTCTGTCTGATATGTTACTGATGGGCAATTGATTATTTCAAAAGTAAAACTCACTTCCTCACAAACAGGAAACAGATTACTTCAAATCCAGTCAATTTTGGAAATACTAAAAATGAAATCATGGTGTCAGTGTTTGAAATTATACTCTTTCTATTTTTAAATTAATTCAGAAAACCAGAGCCAGTCTTTTGATTTATTCAACCTAAGACTAAGTTAAAACTCACTGTAGTCCCCTTAAAAATGATGTACTTTAAATCTTACTCTTTCAGCATCACCCTGAAAATTCCATTCATTTGTTAATGTCATATAAT
>NW_026008196.1:0-3739 GCF_001458135.2 Marmota marmota marmota | reverse complement strand
ATATATATATATATATATATATATATATATAATTATACACACATACACACAGTGGATTGAGCCCAGTGCTTCACACGTGCTAGGCAAGCATTCTACCACGGAGCCACAATCCCAGCCCCTGAAGAGGATTTTAAGTCAGGTTTATTGAAGAATAATTTGCACACATGCAAAAAATATCACACATTGTATGGATGTGATGTGATGAATTTTTGTCAAATATATATAATCTTGTAAACACCACCCCACTGCCACAATTAAGATCTAAAATATTTCCATCACTCCAAAAAGTTGCCTCATGCCATTTTTGCAGTCAGTGTCTTCCCCTGCACAAGCCCACTAGAAATCACTACAATTTGCCATATAAATGGAATCAAAAAGGCTACCAAATAAATTGACTCCTGTAAGTATACAATGTGTCATCTTCTGGCCTCTTTGACATAATACTTCTGAGTTTCATTCATCTTATTGCATAAGGTAACAAGCACTGGAATGATATGGAAGAGAGAAAGCCTTTTGGTGGGGATGTAAATTGGTGTGGCTATTGGGAAACTGTATGGAAGCTACTCAAAAAGTTAAAAATTGAACCATCACATGATCCAGAAATCCTGCTTCTGGGTATGTCCAAAGGAAATAAAGTCAGTGTGTTGAGGAGACAGCTGTGTTTTCCTGTTCACTGCAGTGTCATTCAGAATAGCCAAGAAATGGAATCAAACTAAGTATCCATCAGTGGATCAATAAATAAAGAAATTGTGAAGTGTTTTAGTCAGCTTTTTCATTGCTGTGACTAAAAGACCTGGTAAGAGCAATTTTAGAGGAGGAAAAGTTTATTTGGGGGCTCATTCAGAGGTCTCATTCCACAGACAGCCAGGTCCATTCCTCCAGGCTTGAGGTGAGGCAGAACATCATGGCAGAAGAGTGTAGTGAAGGCAATCATCTCACATGATGATTAGGAAGCACTGATAGACTAAGTTCAGCTCACCAAATATAGACCCCAAAGACATGAAACCCAGGGACCCACATCTTCCAGCTACACCTTACCAGCCTACAGTTAACACTCAGTTAATCCCTGTTAAGGAGTTAATTCACTTATTGGGTTAAGGCTCTCATAACACAATCATTTCACCTGTGAATGTTCTTGCATTGTCTCACACCTGAGCTTTTGGGGACACCTACTATCTAAACCATACCATGATGTATATATAAAATTAACTATTATTCAGCCTTCAAAGAGAAGGATATCCTGCCATTGATGACAATATAGATGAACCTGGAGAAGTTTATCCTAAGTGAAATAAGCTAGCTACAGAAACACAAATACGGTGTGCCCTCACTACAATTTGTCATCTGGAGAAAAATGTATAGAAAAGGAGAACAGAATGGTGGTAACAGGGACTGGTGCTGGGGGAAACGGGAGATGTTTAAATACATACAATTTTCATTTGTCAATCATACTTGAGTAAAACTGGAAAAGAATATATACAAGTCTGGGCCTCAGGAGAAAGTTAAGATCTAGAGAAAAAAATCTGGAGGCTCAACATCTGGATAGTATTTAAAACAATGGGATTAGCCATTATCCAAGGGGAAAATGGAGGACCAAGGCTGGAGGCCTTCAGAGTGTTACAATGAGGTCAAGAAGCCAGAACATTGGGAAGAAATACCTAGTAAACAAGAAAGAAAATAATGTTAAACCACAAAGGAAGCATTTCAGAAAGGAAAAAGATTGGTCAACTGTGTCAGTTATGGTGTAAAATGGGTTCTTACCATTTATTATCAAACTGGAAGTTGTTAGTTACCTTGATAAGTGCTTTTTTAATATTCCTGTGTCAGAAATTGAAAAACATTTGGGAAAACTATGGAGACAGTAAAAAATTAGTCACTGGTTGTTGGGTATTAGAGAGAGGGAAGATCAACAGGTGAAGCCCAGGATTTAGGGCCCATCACCACTCTATGATAATACAACGTTATTTTAAATTTGTCCAAACCCATAAAATATACAGCACCAAGAATAATCCTTCATATAAATGGTGGACTTCAGGTGATAATGATGTAGCAATGTAGCTTCATCAGTTTTAATAAGTGAACCATTTTGGTGGGGATATTGTTTAACAGGGAAGACAGAGAATGGCAAAGGATGTTATGAGAAATCTCCATATCTTCCTCTTAGATTTTTTGTGAATCTAAATCTTCTCTAAAAATATTATGCCTTTAATTTTTTAAAAAAATAAAGTACTTGAAATGCCACAGTGAATAAAGCAGAAGTGATAATATGTTGGAATTTACAGTCTAATATGAACACCTTCAACTTGGTTCTTTAATTGCATACAGAGATTGGGAATTGAACATGTAGTTAATGGTTCAAAAAAGGAGTTTAGAAGTTCAGAGAAAATTTGAATTCTTTGGCTTTTCTTCTATTTCCCCCTCAAAAAAACTTCTAATACAACTACACTAAAGAAAAATAAAACATTATAATTTTTATGTTAACCATAGTAACATTATATTTAAAGAGAGATATTTACTCTTTAGTAAATTAATAATTTAGAATGTAAATGTTTCTATAATGTAAATATTATCTTTCAAAGGGAAATGGCTTTTTTTGTATTTGCCTGGTAATGAGCTTTCTTTAATTATCAATTGGCCAATTTCATACATTTCAAAGAAAATGTAGCCATTAGTGTTGAAAAACTAGCGAACAAACCCATGTGTATTCACCAGGGTTCTCTAGAGAAACAGAACCAACAGGATATATACAGAGCAACTGATTATAAGGAAATGTCCAAGAGATTATGCAGACTGGAAAGTTCAAGATCTGCAGGGTGAGTCAGCAAGCTGGAGACCCAGGAGAGCTGATAGTGGGGTTATAGCCTGAACCTGAAAGCCTAGGACCAGGAAAGCCAACGATAGATATAGTTCCCAGAAACAGCAGGCTCAAGATCCAAGAAGAATCCATATTTCAGTTTGAGTCTGAAAGTAGAAAAAAAAATTAACATCCCAATTTGAAGTAGTCAGACAGAAAAAAGTGTTTTCCACTAGTTGAAAGCTGAGCCTTTTTGTTCTAATCAGGCCTTTAACTGATGAGATGAAGCCCACCCACATTAGGGAGGGCAATAATCTTTATGCAGTCTATAAATTTAAATGCTAATCTTAACCAAAAATACTTTCACAGAAACCCCCAAAATAATGTTTGAACAAATCTGGCAATCTCATAACCCAACAAATTAATGCATTGAATTAACCATCACTCTGTGCACAGCATTGTTTCATTCTTTAGCTTAGTATCAAATTATTTTTCCATTAAAAATGTGTTGTCAATTTTTTCTTGTTTCTGTATTTTATTATTGTGATTATTTTTTATTTTATTGCATTTTTTCTTTTTTTTTTTTTTTGAGCATCTACACGTATTGAACACAGACCAAGAGTCATCAAGCATCAACCATTAATTCCACAAAGCATTATAGACGTGACTTATTTCATCCACACCGCAGGGGGAAAAATCCCCCCCAGAACATTTCAGGAAGTCAGACAATAAATGAGCATAAGACATCACACAAGTGAAAACATGCATCATCAAATTATTCCTTCCACCAAATGCACACAAATTTTTATTCTCGGGCTTAGTCTACCAGGGGCAAATAAATAAATAAATAAACAAACAAATAAATAAATAAATTGAGACAGAGATGTGTAGAGTGTATTATAAATTTAACAGAAAAGCTTTAAAAATATAAATCCATCATTATCA